>NC_057798.1:263557613-263607698 GCF_018294505.1 Triticum aestivum | reverse complement strand
TGTGTGTATGGTGTCTCGCATTGCTATGTCATTTGATTAGTTTAGACATGCTTTGTGTGAATGCCACCTATTCAGTGTCTAATTACCATATATGTGAATTATGCATTGCCATCTTGTTGCAAGACATTATATATGTGAATTATGCAATGCTATCTTGTTGCAAAGGCATTATATATGTGAATTATGCAATGCCATGCTGTTTAGCCAATCATCATGTATGTGAATTATATCATGCTATCATTTTTTTGTATTACGTGTTCCATTTGTCGACAACGTTTGTATATTCAACTACTCTTCTTGTGCATCAGCCATTTGAAGCGGTGATGGAAGTATCTGGAGTGAAAACAAGGTATTCAGAGTAGACAATGCTACCTGCTGAAGCAGACATCTTGCTAGTTACAGAGAGCTCCTCAGATGAGGATTCAGAGACTGATGACCAGTCCTATTTCCCCCTGAGGTCTATGCTCAAACTTGGCAGGGTTATATTACCCATGTCATGCATGTTGTCTTGCATTGCTTAGTTTTTACATCATATATGGATTGCCATCTGCTTACTTTCTTACTATATAAATCATATATTTGAATTATATCATGCCATCATGTTTACATAGTACATACACATCATCTATCTGAATTATGGCATGGCAACCCATTTAATAAAGACATCATATAGTTATATCATCTCATCATGTTTAGTGTTTACAGTCATCATATTTTGAATTATGGCATTCTATCCGTGAATGTATGTGAATTATGGCATGCCAACCTATTTAATAAACACATTATATAGTTATATCATGTCATCCTGTTTACATAGTCATCATATTTTGAACTATGTCTTTCCATCTTTTTTAGTTAGCCATCATAATGTGAAATTGTGTCAGACTATCATGTTTAGTTAGCCATCATATATGTGAAATTGTGTCATGCTATCCTGTTTGGTTAGACAACATAAATGTGAATTATTTCATGCCCTCTTTTATTCCCCACTATCCATTGCACCTATCTATCATACAATGTCTATACTTTCAGTTACTTTTCTTGTTTATCAGCCATTTGAATTGGAGAGGGTGATGGCAGTATCTAAGGGAGTAACAACATGGTCTTTAGAAAAGATAGTGCTACCATTTGATGCAGATAGAACCACGGTTGTACTTGCCCAAGGACCAGATTCACCACACATAACCCAGACTCTCGCAGATTGTACCCCTACCCAGTTGGACAGAGAACCAGCTACACCCCTTCTAACCCAGACCCTAGCAGATAGTAACCCAGTTCCAGTTGACACAGCACTGCCTCCACCACAGAGCACCCAAATACGAGCAGTTAGTAAGGGAACTGCAGTGCCCAAAGCACAAGGACAACCACTCCGAATCCCAACTCAACGCTTAAAGGAGAAGAAGATTTGTTCTTAGGTCAGGTTCTATAGCTATGGTTCATACTCCTTTGCTCTTGCATTATTGTATTTACTCATACCAACTATTTTCAAATTTGAAGGATGGAATTGAAACTCCAATGACGCAACAGGTATGTTTTAAACCTGTTTCTTTAACTGGTTTGCTGTTGTAACTCCTCTATGTTGATTTCAGTTTCAGTTGAATAAACAGTTATGTTCTCATGTCATGCACATTACAAGTGTTGTTATTGCTCTATAGTTTCCCACACTTATATTCTGTCTATTATGCTTTGTCTTGACCAAATATTATTTGAACTGTGTCTCTATCTTGATTTGGCAACAAAAACTAGAATGATATAGACCATAAAGTGACCATGGTACGTAGATATATGTTTGTTTCATGTTGTTATCATGTCCACTTTACTACTAAACTCATTTACCAAAATGAGTTTCATATACAACATGGTAAACCTGTGATGTGTTTGCTTGTTTCTCTTTTAGAATGCGGACAAAATATTGGAGAATAGTATCGCGTTATGCAATGGTAAAGGAAGTAATGCAGATAAGGTTCAAGATAGTGAGACATCCCTGTTGGTCTCCAAGAAAGCTGATAAAAACTATCTTGACGACAGTGAGAGAACCCAAAAGTCCTGTCTTGATGTAGTGTTCGAGTTACTGGCCACTATTGTTGGCACAAGCTCTTTGAACTCGCTGCCTGAATCAGTTTGTCTTCTTGAGTCTCAACTTCAGGTTGAAAGACATCGATCAGATGTGCTGCGATAGGAAGCTGAAGGACTGAGGAAGTCCCGGCAGAATTCAGATGCATACTTCCTGGTGCAACAGCAAGCGCTGGAGGATTTAAGCGCCAAATAAGAGAAAGTTAATAAGGTTGCTAAGCATCTTGCCAGCATTATGGGTACCCAGGATATTGTTTCTTGAGATATTCTGAAGTGGTTTCAGTTCTGGAATTGTTTTGCTGTGGCGTTTATTTGCGCTGGTCGCCAACTTTGACAACCAGTGTATATGATATGCTGCTTTGTTCCCTATATTTGCACTGGTGGCGAACTTTGATGCCCAGTGGATGTAATATGTGTAATAGTTGTGATAGCCTAGCATTAGTTGCTTGCTTATTTATTTCCTTGTTGTCTTGTTTGCTTGTAGTCAGTGTAGTTCTTTTTTCGCGGTTTGCTAGTGGCCGCAATAACCTATTTTTTTAAACTAGGCCACAATAACCATGAGCTACATATTTACTGTAGTGACAGTGGGCCTCCTACCGGCCGTAGAAACAATGGGCCTTCTACGGGCCGTAGACACAATGGGCCTTCTACGGGTCATATCATCAATGGGCCTTATATGGGTCGTATGATCGATTGGCCAAACATGGGCCAATAACAGACCGCATTATGGCCGTAAACGGGCTAGAGTTGGAATCGCCCGTTCATGGGCCGACCATAATGGGCAGTCGTTAATAAGCCGTATTTGATGACACTATGAAAACGGCCCAACGTATTAACGGGCCACAAACGGGCCGACTGTAACAACGGGCTAAATTTGGCCCACAAGCAGAAAATGACAGTAACGGGCCATAAGTAACCGAATGTTGGAAATGAGCCCAAGAATAAATGGGCCCTAAGAAGGCCGAAAGATAACATGGCTGGAAACGGCCCAATGGAATAATGGGTCATTAATGGGTATAAAGTGATACACTGTTTATTACGGGCCAGTTTCACCATGGGCCGTTGATATGTCCATTTTGCATCATGCTTTTATATTGATATTTATTGCAATATGGGCTGTTATTACACATTATATCTCAATACTTATGGCTATTCTCTCTTATTTTACAAGGTTTACCATGAAGAGGGGGAATGTCGGCAGCTGGAATTCTGGCTGGAAAAGGAGCAAACATTGGAAACCTATTCTGCACATCTCTAAAAGTCCTGAAACTCCACGAAACAACTTTTTGGATTCATTAAGAATTTTTGAGCGAAAGAAATACACCAGGGGGCCCACACCCTGTCTAGGAGACAGGAGGGCGCGCCCCCATAGGGCGCGCCCCCTATCTCCTGGGCCCCCTTATGGGCCTCTGGTGTCCATCTTCTGCTATATCATCACTTTTACCCTGTAAAAAATCATGGGCAAGCTTACGGGACGAAACTCCGCCGCCATGAGGCGGAACCTTGGCGGAATCAATCTAGGGCTCCGGCGGAGCTGTTCTGCCGGGGACACTTCCCTCCGGGAGGGGGAAGTCATCACCAACGATCCTCTCATTGGGAGGGGGTCAATCTCCATCAACATCTTCACCAGCACCATCTCCTCTCAAAACCCTAGTTCATCTCTTGTATCAAAAGCACAAATTGGTACCTGTGGGTTGCTAGTAGTGTTCATTACTCCTTGTAGTTGATGCTAATTAGTTTACTTGGTGGAAGATCATATGTTCAGATCTTTTATTCATATTATTACCCCTCTGATTATGAACATGAATATGCTTTGTGAGTAGTTACGTTTGTTCCTGAGGACATCGGTGAAGTCTTGCTATCAGTAGTCATGTGAATTTGGTATTCATTCGATATTTTGATGAGATGTATGTTGTCTTTTCCTCTAGTGGTGTTATGTGAACGTCGACTACATGACACTTCACCATTATTTGGGCCTAGAGGAAGGCATGGGGAAGTAATAAGTAGATGATGGGTTGCAAGAGTGACAGAAGCTTAAACCCTACTTTATGCGTTGCTTCGTTAGGGGCTGATATGGATCCATATGTTTAATGTTGTGGTTAGGTTTACCTTAATACTTCTTTTGTAGTTGCGGACGCTTGCAATAGGGGTTAATCATAAGTGGGATGCTTGTCCAAGTTAGGGCAGTACCCAAGTACCGGTCCACCCACATATCAAATTATCAAAGTACCTAACGCAAATCATATGAACGTGATGAAAACTAGCTTGACGATAATTCCCAATGTGTCCTCGGGAGATCCTTTCTCATTATTAGAAATTGTCTAGGATTATCCTTTGCTTCATAAAGGATTGGGCCACCTTGCTGCACTTTATTTACTTTATTTACTTGTTACTCGTTACCATTTATCTTATCACAAAACTATCTATCACTTACAATTTCAGTGCTTGCAGAGAAAACCTTACTGAAAACCGCTTATCATTTCCTTCTGCTCCTCGTTGGGTTTGACACTCTTACTTATCGAATGGACTACGATTTATCCCCTACACTTGTGGGTCATCAGCCGTTAATGGCCCAAGAGTTACAAAGGCCTTCATATGGGCCGAAAGACGTCATGGGCCATACATGGGCCGGAAGTTAAACCGGGCTGGAATCATATTGGACGGCCCATATGATGCTACTGGGCCTAATTTGGATAGGTCGTAATGGCCCCTAGGTTAGTGGGCTGTAAATGGGCTATATGCAATCAGGTCGTTAACAGGCTTTCAGTTGGTTGGCCCGCCACCTTTTGACCAAGTCAAATGGGCCGGCCTTTTCACAGGAATGGGCCTCTGTTGGGCCGTGCCATGTGTCGACGTATCATAGGTGCCTTCTGTCCAATGAGTGGATGGCATCTGTCCCGACGGCGAGCCGACACGTGTCTCCTCCAGCCAATGATGATTTTACACGTGGAAAATCCCCATTGGTCGAGGCTGTTAACGGGTTATCGGATCCAAAACCGGACCCGATAGCTTAACGGCGTTCCGTTACGGTGGATGCCACGTGTTGGTCACCCTTGACGAAAGCACTTCTATGACGCGCGATTTATCGTCATGGAAGTGGACACTTCCGTGATGATAATTTTGGTAATGTCATGGAACACTTCTACGACAGCACAGGTATGACTATCTTGATTTTGTCATAAAATCGTCATGGATGTACATGCATGACAGAAAACGTGACCTACTGTGACAAACATGTATCATCACAGAAGTGTTTTTTTGTAGTGCTAGTGTCCACTATGTTCTAAGATTGATGTTGCTATGGCTTTTCTATGCTTAATGCTTGTCACTAAGGCCCTATTGCCATGATTTCAGATCTGAACCTATATGTTTTCATGAATATATTTGTGGTCTTGATCATATCTTGCAAGTTATAGTCACCTACTACGTGTTATGATCTGGCAACCCCAGAGTGACAATAGTCGGGACACTTCCCGGTGATGATCATAGTTTGAGGAGTTCATGTATTCACTAAGTGTTAATGCTTTGGCCTAGTTCTCTATTAAAAGGAGGCCTTAATATCCCTGAGTTTCCAATAGTACCCCACTGCCACGGGAGGGTAGGACAAAAGATGTCATGCAAGTTCTTTTCCATAAGCATGTATGACTATATTCGGAATAGATGCCTACATTATATTGATGAATTCGAGCTAGTTTTGTGTCACCCTAGGTTATAACTGTTGCATGATGAATGCCATCCGACATAATTTTCCATCATTGATATATTGCCTACGAGTCCGTTTCATATTGATCTTTGCTTCGTTACTTCTCCGTTGCCGCTATTATGATTGCTACAAAACTTCTATTGTTACTTTTGCCGCAGTTACCGTTACTTCCATACTACTTTGCTACTAAATACTTTGTTGCAGATATTAAGTCTTTCAGGTGTGGTTGAATTGAAAACTCAGCTGCTAATACTTGAGAATATTCTTTGGCTCCCCTTTGTGTCGAATCAATAAATTTGGGTTGAATACTCTACCCTCGAAAACTGTTGTGATCCCCTATACTTGTGGGTTATCAATGACACCCTATACAGAAGAAGGCCAAATCGTGTGAAATTGAAGTGCATTTGCCGGGAAGAGGGGCTAGAACTGGTTGCAGAGGTACACTAAGGCACCTGTGTCTCCCATATTGGATCAAGTGCCTTGGTTGGGAAAGCTTCTAGAAAGGTTTCTACTGGCCCATGACCCTCCAAGATGCGGTCGAGCTAGTCACCAGATGTGAAGCCTGCCAGTTCCACTCCAAGAACATCCATCAACCTGCTCAAGTTCTCCAGACGATCCCTTTATCCTGGCCATTTTATGTCTGGGGGCTCGGCATCTTGGGGCCCCTTCCCCCGTGCTACCAGGGGCTTTGAATTCTTGTATGTTGCAATTGGCAAGTTTACAAAGTGGTCAGAAGTAGAGCCAATGAGGAAGGTGACCGCACAATCAGTTATCAAGTTCTTGGAAGGATTGGTGTGCCGTTTTGGAGTACCTGCCAAACTGATCACTAACAACGGTACCCAATTCACGAGCCGCACCTTCATGCAACACGTTCAAAAACTTGGGAGCAAGGTCTCTTTTGCTTCTATCGCTCATGCTCGGAGAAACGGTCAAGCCAAAAGGATGAATGCTGAAGTGTTGTGTGGGCTCAAGACAAGAACTTTTGATAAGTTGAAGAAATGCGGCAGACGCTGGATCGACGAGCTGCCGGTGGTTCTTTGGTCCCTCCGTACAACACTGAATTGAGCAACCGGCCAGACTCCCTTCTCCCTAGTGTATGCGTTAGAAGCAGTGCTCCCGACGAAACTCATATACAGGTCACATCGAGTACTTGCCTACGATGAAGTAGAGCAAGAGCAGCACCGGCATGATGATGCCGTGCTCCTTGAGGAAGATTGTCTCCGGCCGCTGTGCGTGTTGCACGCTACCAGCAAGCCTTGCGTTGCTATCATAGCCGCAGGATTCATGCCCGAAGCCTTGAGCAAGGCGACCTTGTCCTTAGGCGTGTTTAGTCCGCCAAGGGTTCCAACAAGTTGACGCCAAAATGGGAAGGCCCTTACCGGGTAGTACAAGTCACCAGACCTAGTGCAGTGTGTCTAGAGACTGAAGATGGCATCAAGCTGCTAAACTCATGGAATATTGAGCATCTTCGCAAGTTCTACCCATAAGGCACGGGTGCCAGGCCCAGCCCCGGCAGTCACCTTTTGTACAAGCCTTGTCGATGTGCATGTAACCCTTTGTACAAAGCCAGGCGCAGACCCTGTGCACAGACAATAAAATAAAGCATCGGCGCCCTAAACAACTTGCATGCATGTATAGTTTGAGCATATATTTTTGTTAGGATTATAACAATGCTTAGCATAAACTGATTAATCCTTTACAAATATATCGTATACAATTGGTTTCTCCCTTGTGCTTCTTTGGTTCACAGCTTCCACCATGGGCAAACTTCCCGAAAGGAAAAGTAAAGGGTGGGACAGCACGTCAATCCCCGTCAGCCTATTGTCGAGGGGCGGTAATGAGAAGAACGAAAAAAAGCTAAGTTCACTCCACCGTCCATCATGTACTTCTGTATGAAAAACATGAGAGTGGGAAAACCTAGTCACTCCTATCCTCTGTGCTCCCATCTTTCTTGGTCTGAAGTTCCTTCGATCTGAGATTGGTTGTAGTAACAGTAGAGAAGAGCCGACAAGGGGCCTGCTCCGATCCTCGCTCCTACCCTGAGCATAAAGGTGTAGTAGTAGCAGGGGAAGGAACCGACAAGATGTGCTACTGGGGAACATTGTTTACCTAAAAGTATTGAGGATCCATTCCTCATCATGGACATTATACATGCACAAAAGTACCCACCAAGCTCTCTTTTTCATTAATACGCTAGGCAAAAGGTTCAAATCATACAGAGTATAAGCATCGGTAGAGGACTACATATCTTAGACTAAAATTTGGCAAGTGCCTACAGGTTTTAAATTGAAAAATGATAAGTGCTCCGTAATGCCTTTCTTGTCCCTCTCCTCCTAGGAGCTACGGAGGAAGGTGAAGAGGGAAAAAGGAGCGCCTGGGCAGAAGCCCAGCCTGATCTTGTCAGGTTGCGTCTTGTCAGGGCCCGCATGTCAGGACCCCGACTCAATGCCACATCGATCTAGCATGTAACACCTCATATCACTTTGCGGCCTCACGCACGGTATCCCCACGGGTGTCGCCTTACCTCTGCCCGGGACCGTTTGCGTCTTTTGGCACACGTATATGATGGTGTCGCTAGCATCCATATGATAAAGAGCCCGGGCTGACATGGCTAGTCGTAAACCCAAAGTGGCACTAACTTACAGGGACAGGCATCCATGACCCAGCATCGAACGTGTCGGTCATCAGCGAGTGAATCCAGGCTGTAGCACTGGGCTAACAGGACTCCGGTGAACTGGGCTGTAGCGGGCTAATAGGACTCCGGTATTCATCGCGTGACATTTCCCCGAAGGGATAGACACAGGATCAAAGAAGGACACATGCCGGCCAGCCTAAGTGTTCCGGAGCAGTAGCAAGCTACCAGGGCTCAGTGGAAGCACTAGGAGACATTTCCCGGTAAGAGAGGCTACTAAGAATAAACAACTAGATAGTCAGATCCCACACATAGCAATACACATTACACGTACGCATAACATGCAAGTATGTGCTGTACAACATGGCATCACAGCATAACTTAACAATCATATAGATAAAGGCTCAGAAGAGCCATCATAGCATTTATTACAAACAGGGGTCACATGACCCAACATTCAGAGCAATCAAGCAACAAACGGAAGCATTACATGTCTGAGTACAGACATCTATAAATGAAAAAGGCTGAAAGCCTGACTATCTACAACGTCCAATCAAGATCGTAGCTGAGGTACAAGCTACTAGTCGAAGTCCATGAGAACACTATTAAGACCGAAGTCTCCGCTGCAAAAACATAAATAAGGCAACATGAGTACAAAGGTACTCAGCAAGACTTACATCAGATCCTATCATACATGCATTTGTATCAAGAGGGTAATGTGGGGTTTAGTTGCAGCAAGCCAGCTTTGACTCTGTGGCTATCCTGTTCTACGACTACCAGAAACTCTTGAGGTGATATGGCGCACACGAGTCCACTAATCACCACACAATACACTACTATGGGTTCATTCCCGTCTCCCTACGAGAAGGCCATCCATAGCACTCACACTTGTCTTGAGCATTTTAGAGTATCCACTTCAAGTTGTCTATGTACCATGTAAGCATCCAAGAAGTCCATAACCGCGGACCCGGCTATTCGAATAGATCATGTTAACCCTGCAGGGGTGTACTTCTTCACACACGCTCTCGCCACTTACCGCCATGTACACGTCATGTATCTCGGCAACCTTCAAGCGGAAGCCTGGCGAGGGTGTCGGCCACGACCTGACTAACCACACAAGACTCTAGTCCAGGTTTATCGCCTATTTGGGTTCCATCCGCAAGGAGATCCGGCCGGGGTGTCGCTCACGGCCCCAAACGATGTGAGCAGGGTTCCCGAGCCCACCATCCGGGTGCCACTCGGTACACCGTGCCACGTGTGCCTAGTCTGTCCCAAGCCCACCCTGCCGGGTGCCACTTGGTAGAAAAATAGCACTACCTACAAACACTAGAAACTAGTTGCGACTCCTGGACAGAGACCAAGTTGGTTAATAAGTCGAGAGGGGTCGAGTTACCGGAACCCAATGTGTGGTAGTATCGAGTCATTGGACAACATACACAGAACTCAGTGCTTAAGGACGGTTCCAGTGAGACAACCCACCATGTACTCCTACATGGCCTCTCACCGCTACCTTTACCAAATCGTGTTCACACACTTCACTCTTAGCATCAGAACATATCGTAACACTCCAATTCATTCCCAATGAACCAGACCTGACACAACTCTAAGCAATAGCAGGCATAGCATGGTAGGGACACAACAATGGCTTCAATCAACTCCTACACATGCTAGTGGGTTTCAACTATTTACTGTGGCAATGACAGGTCATGCAGAGGAATGGGTTCAACTACCACAGCACAAAGTAGCAGATGAATCGTTGTTGTTCTAATGCAATAACTGAGAGCAGGAGCGAGAGAGTAGGGTTTTATCGAAATGAACAAGGGGGTTTGCTTGCCTGGTAGATCAACAAGGAAGGCACTGCTTCATAGACAGGCACTCTGGAACGGACTCCGGAGCAGGACCTATCGAGAAGGAACGGTGCCAACAATCAAAACACAAGCATATACAACACAATGATGCATGAACATGGCATGAAGATGTGATGCTGATTGTGCTAATGCAACTAGTACTCATTTGGTTTGAAGTCCATTTGAACCATAAGCTCAAATGCATCTCCAAAGTAAGCTCTTATATATGCCATAATGTGTTTTCCCATATTCAGCATGTATAAGTTGGTTTGTCATGCATGAAACTAGTACAGATGGAAAGATTGCATTTTTCTGATAATTTTTCATATATAAATTATTTAAATCTGAGCTACGGTTGAATTGATATGAATTTTTGAAGTTTAAATCAATTTCTGGAATTTCCTGAATTATTTTAATTCCAGAAAATATATATTGCGTCAGCATTGAGTAAGCATGACGTCAGCAGTCAACTGCGGCTGACTGGGGTCAAACCTGACGTGTGGGGTCCACACGTCAGTGACAGGGGGTTAAACAGGGTTAGATTAACTTAATTAACAGATTAGGGGGGGTCGGGCCCACTGGTCAGTGTTAGTGGCTAATTAGGTTTAGTTATTTTTTTTAACTAAAATTAGCAGGGCCTGGCCCCACTAGTCAGCGACCCTGGGGGGTCAAATCCCAGGTCAAACAAGTCAAACCCGCCGGCGGTTAGTCGCCGGCGAGGCCTGAACGCGACGGAGGGCTGCGGAATCGTCGCTCCGGCGACCAATCGCGCGGCGGAGAGCACCTATGCGAAGCCCGGGCTCGCGCGCATCCAGTGGCGCCCTCTGTTTCACCGGAGATGGTCTATATCGCCGGCGGCGACCACTTGGGCGGCGACCGGAGTTCGGGATAGCACGGGCGTGGGGCTGCAGCTCGCGTTCGAGCGAACGGAGGGCACAGGCGGTAGCTACGAGGCAGCAGGAGCACGTCGAGCTACTACGCGAGGCGGAGGTTCTCGGGGGCACTGAGCTCGCCGGCCATGGCGGACGGCGGCTTCGGGCACTCGCGGGGCAGCGGCTACAGGGCACGCGCGAGAGAGAGAGGTGAGGGGAAAGGAAGAGGGGCTCACGGCGGACTCGCAGAGCAGGCCGGTGTGCTCGGGGACGTCCTGCGTCCGGCGAATCGATGGCGATGGCGGCGAGGTCGATCTCCGGCGTCGGTGGTGAAGAAGACAACGGTGTCGGCGATGGAGCGCGTCCGGAGGTGCGTGGCTTGACGAGGAGGTAGAGGGGGTCGTGGCGGAGCTGGGAAGCGTGTCGGGGAGGCGAGGGGAGGCCGGTGGCCACGGCAACGGCGAGCGGCGGCGGCGATGGCGCTCGAGTGTGCGAGGGAGAGAGCAGGGGGAGAGGAGGAGGGCGAGGGAGAGTGCGAGAGAGGTCGGGGTGGCTGCGTGGCATCTCCGGGGCATCCACACGAGGAGGGGAGAGGGCAGGCAGGCAGAGAGGCTGGTGGCGTGGCGCGGTGGCGCGCGCGCGCCGGGCATGCTCCCCTCCCTCTGTCGAGGACGAAGACGACAGAGGAGGAGGCGGGCTGGGCCGCCTGCTGGCTGGGCCGGCCTGCTGCTGCTGGGCCAGAGGCGCCAGGCAGAAGCCCAGGTAAGGTTTTTCCTGTTTTATTTCTTTTTCTAAATTTTCTGACATTTGTTTTGATTTAGTAATAATACTAAATCAATTTATTACCTTATGCCAATTTTTGCAGGAGCTAACTATATTATTCCAGAGCTCCTTTATAAATGGCATAATTTTTGGACATATATTAATATATATAACTAATATTTTTCCAATGCAAATATTTATGCATTAATTCCAAATGCCCAAAATAAATACCTATGAGCTCTTAAAAATATTGGTTTGATTTTTATCTCTGTCCAATATTTTCAGAGAGCAACATGAGCATTTCTTGGACCCTTTTGGAGAAATTTTTATTTGGGTCATTTTCAAAAATGATTCTGAGGGTTCCACCAATCCTCATTTCAAATTTAAATGAAAATTTAAATATGATGCACAAATGACTAGCTAGTCTAGGTCATACCAGACTAGGGATGTGACAACTCGCCCCCACTTGAAAAAATCTCGTCCCGAGATTCAGGGGTCGACGGAAAGAAAGCGGGGTACTCCAGTCGAAGACGATCTTCTCGCTCCCAAGTAGCTTCTCTCTCGGAATGATGAGACCACTGAACTTTGAGAAACTTGATGTTCTGACGTCGGGTAACACGCTCGGCTTGATCAAGAATGCGAACCGGGTACTCTCGGTATGTGAGATTATCTTGGAGATCGAGCGTTTCGTGGTCCACTCCGCGGATGGGATCCAAGAAGCAACGCCCGAGTTGAGAGACGTGGAAGACATCATGAACTCGAGAAAGATGTGGGGGTAGTTCCAATTGGTAGGCAACCTCTCCTCGTTTAGCGAGAATATGAAAAGGACCAATGTAACGAGGAGCCAACTTGCCCTTGATACCGAAACGATGGGTACCCTTCAAAGGAGTAACCCGAAGGTAAGATTGGTCGCCAATTTCATAAGTCATATCCTTATGATGACGATCGTACTGGCTTTTTTGACGAGACTGAGCTGTTTTCAAATTCTCACGAATGATGCAAACTTGCTCTTCTGCCTCCTGGATCATGTCCGGTCCAAAGAATTGTCTTTCACCGGTTTCTGACCAGTTCAAAGGTGTTCGACATCTCTGTCCATAGAGAACCTCAAAAGGAGCTTTCTTGAGGCTGGATTGATAGCTATTGTTATAAGCAAACTCGGCAAAAGGAAGACATTTCTCCCAATCCATACCGAATGAGATAACGCAAGCTCTAAGCATGTCTTCGAGAATTTGGTTGACCCGTTCCACCTGACCACTCGACTGAGGGTGGAAAGCGGTACTGAAGGAAAGATGGTTCCCATGGCAGTTTGGAAACTCTCCCAGAAATGAGAAGTGAAAAGACTGCCACGGTCTGAATTGATCTCTAGTGGAACACCATGGAGTGATACTATTCGAGAAATGTATAAGTCAGCAAGCTGACTAGAAGTGATATTTTCTCGAACAGGAAGGAAGTGAGCCACTTTGGAAAGACGATCAACGACTACAAAGATAGCGTTATTCCCTTTCTTGGTCCTGGGAAAGCCGGTGATGAAGTCCATACCAACTTTATCCCATTTCCACTCAGGAATAGCTAAATGCTGAAGGGTGCCAGCAGGCCTTTGATGCTCTACCTTAACGCGACGACAAACGTCACATTTAGCAATGAACTCAGCGATTTCTCTCTTCATCCTAGTCCACCAGAACCTCTGGCGTAGGTCCTGATACATCTTAGTACTACCGGGATGAATCGTGAGAGGAGATTCATGCGCCTCCTTAAGAATCAGCTGCCAAAGATGTTGCTTCTTGGGAACCACCAAGCGATTCTCAAAGAAAACAACACCACGATCATCCATAGAGAAACATCCACCAACTCCCTTCTTAATGTTTCTCTTGATCCGGGTAATCCCCGTATCATGCTTCTGGGCTTCTATGATAAGATCCACAAGGGTAGGTTTCGCCACCAAGGTAGAAAGGAATCCATGAGGAGCCATGTGAAGGTTAAGCTTACAGAATTCCTCATGGAGAAGTGGTTGGCCTTGCTGCAACATGAGATTGTTGCAATAGGATTTACGGCTTAGAGCATCAGCCATGACATTGGCTTTGCCTGGGGTGTAGGTAATCCCTAGATCATAATCTGTGATTAACTCCAACCAACGTCTTTGCCTAAGGTTCAGGTCCGGTTGGGTGAAGATATACTTGAGACTCTGGTGATCGGTGTAGATCTTGCAACGTTTACCAAGGAGGTAATGTCGCCAGGTCTTGAGTGCATAGACTACGGCTGCAAGCTCTAGATCATGTGTAGGATAATTCTCCTCATGTGGATGCAACTATCGAGATGCATAGGCAATCACATGACGATCCTGCATAAGAATGCAACCTAGTCCCTGTCGTGAGGCGTCGCAGTAGATAATAATGTCTTTAGTGAAATCCGGTGGCACAAGTATGGGAGCAGAAGTCAGGCGTCTTTTCAGTTCCTAAAAACTGTACTCACACTGTGGGGACCACTCGAACTTTTTATCTTTCTTGAGAAGTTCCGTGAGGGGTTTGGCTACTTTGGAGAAATTTTCAACAAAGCGGCGACAATAGCTGGCTAGACCAAGGAAACTCCTAACTTGTTTAACGGTCTCAGGTGGAGTCCAATCGAGAACAGCCTGAACTCTCTCGGGATTGACAGCAATGCCCTTACCAGAGATTACGTGGCCTAGGTAGGTCACTTCTGGCAACCAAAATTCACACTTGGAGAACTTGGCATAAAGGCGGTGCTCTCTGAGTTTTTTTAACACAAGTCTAAGATGTTCGGCATGCTCTTCCTCGTTCTTCGAGTAAATAAGAATATCATCGAGGTAAACCACGACGAACTTATCTAAGTACTCCATGAAGATCGAGTTCATCAAGCGGGAGAATGTGGCTGGGGCGTTGGTTAGGCCGAAGGACATGACGGTGTACTCGTACTGGCCATAACGAGTGACAAAAGCTGTCTTGGGAATGTCCCCGTTTCTGATCTTAATTTGGTGGTATCCTAACCTCAAATCCATCTTGGAGAAGACTGAGGATCCAGCGAGCTGATCATACAGATCATTGATCCTGGGGAGCGGATACTTGTTCTTTATCGTGACCAAGTTAACGGGACGATAATCTACAACCATCCGGTCCGTACCATCCTTCTTCTTGACGAAGAGGACGGGGCAAGCCCAAGGAGAAGAACTAGGACGGATGAAACCCTTTTGCAAGGACTCATCGAGTTGTTTCTTAAGCTCGGCTAGTTCTAAGGGTGCCATCTTGTAAGGTCTCCTAGAGATTGGAGCTGTTCCTGGAATAAGATCTATGACGAACTCTACATCTCTGTCAGGCGGAACACCTGGCAGTTCCTCTGGAAAGACATCCGGAAAGTCACGGACTACCGGGATATCTTCAAGGTCTGGAAGAGGGCTGGCATTAAGAGAATAGAGCTGACGCTTTGCAACTCCAGTGGAGACAGTGACTATCTTGCCAGATGGGTGTGTAAGCTGAACAAATCTGGTGTAACAATCAATCTTGGCATGATCAGCTGTCATCCAGTCCATACCCAAGATGATGTTAATATCTGAGGACTTGAGGGCTACAAGTGATGCAAGGAATACAAGTCTGTCAACAAGGATTTCGTTACCATGGCTTACACTAGAGGTTTGCCATTTGGATCCAGGAGTTTGGACGACTAGCGGAGTTGGCATATCACTAAATGACATGTTGTGCAAGTTAGCATAGCTTTCAGAAATGAAGGAGTGAGATGCTCCAGTATCGAATAGAACTGATGCTGGGTGACAATTGACAAGGAGTGTACCAAGAACGACATCCGGATCATCATGAGCGTCTTTGGCTGAGACGTGATGCACACGTCCACGTTCAGTGGGGGCTGACTTAACACTGATCATCTTGCGTGATGGCTTAACACAGCCAACAGTCTTCTCGGGCTGGGGTGGAGCATAACTAGTCTGAGAGCAGTCACGTGCATAGTGCCCTGGCTTCCCGCATGTGAAGCAAGTCCCTGAGGTTGGACGTGGACCCGCACTGACAAGGGGTCTACCAGTAGGCCTGGGTGGAACATACGACTGAGCTGGGGGAGGCACCACATGGAATGGCCTCGGTGTATATCCGGAAGGAAGAGCGGAATTCGGAGCCCAAATCCGGCGCTTTTGAGAACTAGAACCGGAAGAAGATCCCAAATCACGGGTGTGCTTACGAGACTCCTCGTAAGTGAGTTGAGCTGTCTCTGCATTGATGGCCTTGTTCACAAGGGCTTGGAATGTATCACAATGATGTAGGTGGAGATCACGACGCAACTTGGGGTTGAGACCCTTCCGGAACCTAGCTTGCTTCTTGGCGTCCGTGGACACTTCTTCTGTGGCATAACGGGCGAGGTTCTCAAACTCTCTACTATCAGCATCAACCGCCATCTTACTCTGGATGAGACTACAGAACTCTTCTCTCTTGCGATCAATGAGGGCTTCAGGAATGTGATGCTCGCGAAAAGCCTCAATAAAATCCCTCCAAGTAGGAATCTGGCTAGCTGGAAGCATAGCCTCATAGTTCTGCCACCAAAGACAAGCAGGACCTTCCAGGTGATATGTGGCATAGGTGACCTTGTCACTTTCAGCTACGCTCGCGGAACGCAGCTTATGAGTGATGCTACGGATCCAGTCATCTGCATCGAGTGGCTCGATGGAATGATGAAAGGTAGGTGGGTGCAAGCGAATGAAGTCATGAATGGTCGCAGACTTGTTGGACTGATGTGCGGTGTTCTCCTCGATACGTGCCAACAATCGTTTAGACTCACGCTTGTTCCTCTCCATTTCTAACATGAACTCTGTCAACGAAGGTTGATCGGGAGGATCCTCACCCCTACCATCTCCGTGGTTCTGGCTACGAGCAACGGAGCTTCGCTTAGCTGATGACATCCTGAGAAACGAAACCAGGGACGGAGTCAGCATCAACTATAGACTGTAGAATGTAGGACAAAGAAATTAGTATCTCTCGAATTCCTAGGGAAATTCCGGCAGCATAACGGCAGTAAAATGCTCAGAATGAGACATCCTACTAAAAATGGGGTGGTAACATACTCATCATCATCACTCAAGGTTCTGAGATCATACTAAACAGACTACACCGGAAATACTCGAAAACTGGGGTATGACTCTGATCAACCAATCCTATGGGACTACGGAGTAGTAACACGTGATCCTGATAGACGGAAGAGAAAGCCTAGTTCCTTAACCCCGCAGGAAAGATAGGATGACTCAGATCAGAAGGCCATGAGGTAAAGGAGTAAAAAGAGCCTTACGTTCCTTCCCACAATCAATTCCCTTATATAGCTAAAGAATTTCTAGACTCAACTTCGACCAGTTTGGCTTGGTAATCCTACAGGCAGTCAGGCTCTGATACCAGCTCTGTCAGGACCCCGACTCAATGCCACATCGATCTAGCATGTAACACCTCATATCACTTTGCGGCCTCACGCATGGTATCCCCATGAGTGTCGCCTTACCTCTGCCCGGGACTGTTTGCGTCTTTTGGCACACGTATATGATGGTGTGGCTAGCATCCATATGATAAAGAGCCCGGGCTGACATGGCTAGTCGTAAACCCAAAGTGGCACTAACTTATAGGGACAGGCATCCATGACCCAGCATCGAACGTGTCGGTCATCAGCGAGTGAATCCAGGCTGTAGCACTGGGCTAACAGGACTCCGGTGAACTGGGCTGTAGCGGGCTAACAGGACTTCGGTATTCATCGCGTGACATTTCCCCGAAGGGATAGACACAGGATCGAAGAAGGACACATGCCGGCCAGCCTAAGTGTTCCGGAGCAGTAGCAAGCTACCAGGGCTCAGTGGAAGCACTAGGAGACATTTCCCGGTAAGAGAGGCTACTAAGAATAAACAACTAGATAGTCAGATCCCACACATAGCAATACACATTACACGTACGCATAACATGCAAGTATGTGATGTACAACATGGCATCACAGCATAACTTAACAATCATATAGATAAAGGCTCAGAAGAGCCATCATAGCATTTATTACAAACAGGGGTCACATGACCCAACATTCAGAGCAATCAAGCAACAAACGGAAGCATTACATGTCTGAGTACAGACATCTATAAATGAAAAAGGCTGAAAGCCTGACTATCTACAATGTCCGATCAAGATCGTAGCTGAGGTACAAGCTGCTAGTCGAAGTCCATGAGAACACTATTAAGACCGAAGTCTCCGCTGCAAAAACATAAATAAGGCAACATGAGTACAAAGGTACTCAGCAAGACTTACATCAGATCCTATCATACATGCATTTGTATCAAGAGGGTAATGTGGGGTTTAGTTGCAGCAAGCCAGCTTTGACTCTGTGGCTATCCTGTTCTACGACTACCAGAAACTCTTGAGGTGATATGGCGCACACGAGTCCACTAATCACCACACAATACACTACTATGGGTTCATTCCCGTCTCCCTACGAGAAGGCCATCCATAGCACTCACACTTGTCTTGAGCATTTTAGAGTATCCACTTCAAGTTGTCTATGTACCATGTAAGCATCCAAGAAGTCCATAACCGCGGACCCGGCTATTCGAATAGATCATGTTAACCCTGCAGGGGTGTACTTCTTCACACACGCTCTCGCCACTTACCGCCATGTACACGTCATGTATCTCGGCAACCTTCAAGCGGAAGCCTGGCGAGGGTGTCGGCCACGACCTGACTAACCACACAAGACTCTAGTCCAGGTTTATCGCCTATTTGGGTTCCATCCGCAAGGAGATCCGGCCGGGGTGTCGCTCACGGCCCCAAACGATGTGAGCAGGGTTCCCGAGCCCACCATCCGGGTGCCACTCGGTACACCGTGCCACGTGTGCCTAGTCTGTCCCAAGCCCACCCTGCCGGGTGCCACTTGGTAGAAAAATAGCACTACCTACAAACACCAGAAACTAGTTGCGACTCCTGGACAGAGACCAAGTTGGTTAATAAGTCGAGAGGGGTCGAGTTACCGGAACCCAATGTGTGGTAGTATCGAGTCATTGGACAACATACACAGAACTCAGTGCTTAAGGATGGTTCCAGTGAGACAACCCACCATGTACTCCTACATGGCCTCTCACCGCTACCTTTACCAAATCGTGTTCACACACTTCACTCTCAGCATCAGAACATATCGTAACACTCCAATTCATTCCCAATGAACCAGACCTGACACAACTCTAAGCAATAGCAGGCATAGCATGGTAGGGACACAACAATGGCTTCAATCAACTCCTACACATGCTAGTGGGTTTCAACTATTTACTGTGGCAATGACAGGTCATGCAGAGGAATGGGTTCAACTACCGCAGCACAAAGTAGCAGATGAATCATTGTTGTTCTAATGCAATAACTGAGAGCAGGAGCGAGAGAGTAGGGTTTTATCGAAATGAACAAGGGGGTTTGCTTGCCTGGTAGATCAACAAGGAAGGCACTGCTTCATAGACAGGCACTCTGGAACGGACTCCGGAGCAGGACCTATCGAGAAGGAACGGTGCCAACAATCAAAACACAAGCATATGCAACACAATGATGCATGAACATGGCATGAAGATGTGATGCTGATTGTGCTAATGCAACTAGTACTCATTTGGTTTGAAGTCCATTTGAACCATAAGCTCAAATGCATCTCCAAAGTAAGCTCTTATATATGCCATAATGTGTTTTCCCATATTCAGCATGTATAAGTTGGTTTGTCATGCATGAAACTAGTACAGATGGAAAGATTGCATTTTTCTGATAATTTTTCATATATAAATTATTTAAGTCTGAGCTACAGTTGAATTGATATGAATTTTTGAAGTTTAAATCAATTTCTGGAATTTCCTGAATTATTTTAATTCCAGAAAATATATATTGCGTCAGCATTGAGTAAGCATGACGTCAGCAGTCAACTGCGGCTGACTGGGGTCAAACCTGACGTGTGGGGTCCACACGTCAGTGACAGGGGGTTAAACAGGGTTAGATTAACTTAATTAACAGATTAGGGGGGTCGGGCCCACTGGTCAGTGTTAGTGGCTAATTAGGTTTAGTTATTTTTTTAACTAAAATTAGCAGGGCCTGGCCCCACTAGTCAGCGACCCTGGGGGGTCAAATCCCAGGTCAAACAAGTCAAACCCGCCGGCGGTTAGTCGCCGGCGAGGCCTGAACGCGATGGAGGGCTGCGGAATCGTCGCTCCGGCGACCAATCGCGCGGCGGAGAGCACCTACACGAAGCCCGGGCTCGCGCGCATCCAGTGGCACCCTCTGTTTCACCGGAGATGGTCTATATCGCCAGCGGCGACCACTTGGGCGGCGACCGGAGTTTGGGATAGCGCGGGCATGGGGCTGCAGCTCGCGTTCGAGCGAACGGAGGGCACAGGCGGTAGCTACGAGGCAGCAGGAGCACGTCGAGCTACAACGCGAGGCGGAGGTGCTCGGGGGCACGGAGCTCGCCGGCCATGGCGGACGGCGGCTTTGGGCGCTCGCGGGGCAGCGGCTACAGGGCACGCGTGAGAGAGAGAGGTGAGGGGAAAGGAAGAGGGGCTCACGGCGGACTCGCAGAGCAGGCCGGTGTGCTCGGGGACGTCCTGCGTCCGGCGAATCGACGGTGATGGCGGCGAGGTCGATCTCCGGCGTCGGTGGTGAAGAAGACAACGGCGTCAGCGATGGAGCACGTCCGGAGGTGCGTGGCTTGACGAGGAGGTAGAGGGGGTCGTGGCGGAGCTGGGAAGCGTGTCGGGGAGGCGAGGGGAGGTCGGTGGCCACGGCAACGGCGAGCGGCGGCGGCGATGGCGCTCGGGTGTGCGAGGGAGAGAGCAGGGGAGAGGAGGAGGGCGAGGGAGAGTGCGAGAGAGGTCGGGGTGGCTGCGTGGCGTCTCCGGGGCATCCAGACGAGGAGGGGAGAGGGCAGGCAGGCAGAGAGGCTGGTGGCGTGGCGCGGTGGCGCGCGCGCGCGCCGGGCACGCTCCCCTCCCTCTGTCGAGGACGAAGACGACAGAGGAGGAGGCGGGCTGGGCCGCCTGCTGGCTGGGCCGGCCTGCTGCTGCTGGGCCAGAGGCGCCAGGCAGAAGCCCAGGTAAGGTTTTTCCTGTTTTATTTCTTTTTCTAAATTTTCTGACATTTGTTTTGATTTAGTAATAATACTAAATCAATTTATTACCTTATGCCAATTTTTGCAGGAGCTAACTATATTATTCCAGAGCTCCTTTATAAATGGCATAATTTTTGGACATATATTAATATATATAACTAATATTTTTCCAATGCAAATATTTATGCATTAATTCCAAATGCCCAAAATAAATACCTATGAGCTCTTAAAAATATTGGTTTGATTTTTATCTCTGTCCAATATTTTCAGAGAGCAACATGAGCATTTCTTGGACCCTTTTGGAGAAATTTTTATTTGGGTCATTTTCAAAAATGATTCTGAGGGTTCCACCAATCCTCATTTCAAATTTAAATGAAAATTTAAATATGATGCACAAATGACTAGCTAGTCTAGGTCATACCAGACTAGGGATGTGACACCGCAAGACGCAACCTGACAAGATCGGGAGTGGCGGAGATGAAGATGATGGTCGGAGAGAGCGGCTAGGAGATGCCCTGGTCACCACCATGAGGACCAACGGGACGCGACAGAAGGAGCACCGGCAGGGCGGACAAAGCCAGAGCCCACAGGAAGCCTGTCGGGGCCCAGGTGGAGGACTGCTGGAGTAGGCGGAGGCATCCATGCCCAACACCCCGGCAAATCTCTCTGTTGTGGAAAGAAGACCCTGGTGCAGATGATGGTGCCGCCACTGCCCTCCTGACGGTGATAGTGTGGCCCGCGCTCAACTGGAGCTCGAGCCACCATCCTCCCACTCAGAGCCATCGTCCTCACAACCACTGTTCTCTTCATCACTGTCGCTCGAGGAGGAGCTTTCATCGCCGGTCGAGCTTTCCGTGCAACACCCTAAGCAAGCACCCGAATGCGCGAAGACTTTGATGGACAGCAGATTGGCCTCCATTAGCTTAAAATGGAGAACTTGCCCTGCCGCCAAGTTGTGGGCATGAGCGAAGGTTTTCCAAGCATGCCGGAGAAGCATGACATGAGGTGTAGGGAACTCTACGTTCACCTGCACATTGTCTTTACATCAGCCCCTCATGTGCAGCCTCAATCCGGGTGGCTGTTCTTCTTCCATCACCCTTGCGGAAGGAGTTGCAAGCCGAATACGGCTGCATGGAGGCCTGCGCAGCTTGATGATGAAATCCAACGGCTAGTCCCCAACATGGCCTTCATTCAGGACAGGGGCAGCTCGAGGAGGAGCTATCAGGGCGCCGCCACGGCCTCCTCGGCCCCGGGCACCACGACGGCCGTGCCCACGTCCAATGACACCGCCTTGCATGGTAGATTCTACTCCTGCATCCCCAGCAGGGGGAGGGAGGCACTGTCGAGGAGAAACCTTCGTCACCACCGTTGGAGGTCGGTCGCGTCCTCTTCCCCTCACCATGGTGGAATAAGGATATCAGACAAGAGAGGATGACGTGTGTTTGGGTAAGAACCTCGCCCACGTTCCCTTTTTATAAGGAAACATGGCCGGGGGCTGGCTCCTCACTGAGGGAGTCCTGGATTAAGGGGTCCTCAGACAGCCGGACTATATACTTTGGCCGGACTGTTGGACTATGAAGATACAAGATTGAAGACTTCGTCCCGTGTCCGGATGGGACTCTCCTTTGCGTGGAAGGCAATCTTGGATATTCGGATATGTCGATTTCCTTCTCTGTAACCGACTCTGTGTAACCCTAGCCCCCTCCGATGTCTATATAAACTGGAGGGTTTAGTCCGTAGGAGAACAACAATCATAATCATAGGCTAGCTTCTAGGGTTTAGCCTCTATAATCTCGTGGTAGATCAACTCTTGTAATACTCGTATCATCAAGATCAATCAAGCAGGAAGTAGGGTATTACCTCCATCGAGAGGGCCCGAAGCTGGGTAAAACATCGTGTCCCCTGCCTCCTGTTACCATTAGCCTTAGACGCATTGTTCAGGACCCACTACCCGAGATCCGCCGGTTTTAACACTGACATTGGTGCTTTCATTGAGAGTTCCACTGTGCCGTCGCGATAAGGCTTGATGGCTTCTTCAATCATCTTCAACGACACAGTCCAGGGGGAGGCTTTCCTTCCCGGACAGATCTTCGTGTTCGGCGGCTTCGTACTGCAGGCCAACTCACTTGGCCATCTGGAGCAGATCAATAGCTACGCCCCTGGCCATCAGGTCAGGTTTGGAAGCTTAAACTATACTACCAACATCCGCGGAGACTTGATCTTCGACGTATTCGAGCCCATGCCGGGTGCGCCGAACTATCACGACGGGCATGACTTCAATCTGCCGTCGGACAATATTCGGGAGATCGCGCCTGCATTGGCACCGGGAATCAGTCCAGAGCAGATCGTGCCTTCCGAGGACGGGTGGATGGACCCTGCCGCGGAGGCCGCACACTCATCGGCGTCGGAGCCGAACACTGATCCCACCTCCTGTGAGGGTGGTGTCATTGGACCCTCGGACTCGTCTCCGGCTACAGGATCCGAACCGCATGCATCCGTGCCTATCGAATCAGATTGGGCACCCGTCATCGAGTTCACCGCCGCGGATATTTTTTAGCACTCTCCCTTAGGGGATGTGCTAAACTCATTAATGTCTCTTTCCTTGTCGAGAGATTCCTGGCCGAACTATGTCTGGCTCGAGTGGGAAGCGGATGACGAAGAAATTCATTCCCCACCCACCACCCACTTTATAGCCACTGTCGATGACTTAACCGACGTGCCTGACTTCAACTCCGAAGACATCGACGGTATGGACGACGATGCAGGAGAAGAACAGGAACCACCGCCTATAGGGCGCTGGACAGCCACCTCATCATATGATATATATATATATATATATATATATATATATATATATATATATGGTGGACACACCAAAAGAAGGCGAAGGTGACGATACAACGAAGGATAACCCCCTCAATAAGCCACCAAAGAGGCGCCGTAGACGCCGCTCTAAATCCCGCCATAGTAAAAACAGCAACAATAGTGCAAGAAATAATAACACCCCGGTTGACTCCAAAGGAAACGACGACCCCATGGACCCAGCGATGGAGCAGGATGATCCAGGGGACGATGAGCATAGTCCGGAGCCGACGTCAGATGAAGCTGATCCCAAGGGTAAAATTCACCAACCTGTCTCCGGAGAAGAGAACAGCCCGGACGATGATGCACTCATCATCCCAGAAAAACTCTTGGAACAAGAGAACCTCCACAGAAGGCTTATTGCCACCGCGAGGAGCCTAAAGAAGTAGAAGCAAAGGCTTAAGGCCGCGCAGGATACGCTCAACTGCAGGTGGAACAAAGTGCTCGACACAGAAGAACAATACGACGACGATCGTCACACAAAGAGCTATCCAAAGCGCAAGCTGCTGCTTGATTTCGATGATGAGGTTGTACAGCCCATTCGGCCGAAAACAACCGATCAGCCGGACCGACCTCCCCGTGGCCGTGACAAGGCGACTAATGACGCCGCACACAAGTCAGCCCACGATTTACGTGAGCTCCTCGACAAAAAGTCCGGTATGGCCAGATCCATCTACGGATCCAGGAAGCGCACTCTGGCATAGGATCAGAGCTACCGAAACGATCACATTGATCGAACACCAGCTAGGAATCAGAACCGAGCACAACAACCATCGACAGCATGCCATGACACGACCAAATACAGGGATGCTGCACACCCCCTGTGCTTCACCGATGAGGTAATGGATCATGAATTCCTGAAAGGATTCAAACCCGTGAATATAGAGGCATACAACGGAACTACAGACCCTGGGGTCTGGATCACGGACTTCATCCTTCATATACACATGGCTCGCAAAGACGATCTCCTCAAATTAAAGGGACTAGCTCGATGCTGGTTGAAAAGCCTTCCCGAAAACTCAATTGGAAGTTGGGAAGAGCTCGAGGATGCTTTCAAGGCCAATTTTCAAGGACCTATGTCCGACCTCCGGACGCTGACGACCTAAGTCACATAATTCAACAGCCCGGAGAGTCAGCCCGAAAGCTCTGGAACAGATTTCTTACTAAGAAGAATTAAATAGTCGATTGTCTGGACACCGAAGCCTTAGCAGTTTTCAAACACAGTATCCGGGGCGAATGGTTTGCCAGACACCTCGGCCAAGAAAAGCCGAGGACAATGGCAGCCTTAACAAGCCTTATGACCCGCTTTTGCGCAGGCGAGGACAGCTGGCTGGCTCGTAGCGGCACCAGCGACCCAAGCACATCCGAAGTCAGGGATGGCAATGGGAAGCCATGACGCAACAAAAACAAGCGTTGAAACAACGATGGAAGCCCAGAGAACACGACGGTCAATGCCAGATTCAGGGGCTCTCGACCCGGTCAATGGAAGAAGCCATTTAAAGGCAACAGAGATGGACCGTCTAGCCTAAACAAGATTCTAGACAAATTATGTCAGATTCACGGCACCCCCAA
This sequence comes from Triticum aestivum, assembly GCF_018294505.1. Lineage (NCBI taxonomy): Eukaryota > Viridiplantae > Streptophyta > Magnoliopsida > Poales > Poaceae > Triticum > Triticum aestivum. The sequence goes on along the minus strand of NC_057798.1, from coordinate 263,582,273 downwards.
AAAACCTGCAAACCACACCCATAGAGAGTTTTGGGTTTTCAAGCAGGCCGGCAAACTGAATGTCAAACAAAAGGGGAGGAAGACGCCAAGTGAAGACGAGGATGAGCCTCGCCAGCCGAACACTGGAGGACAGAAGAAATTCCCACCAGAAGTCAAAACAGTGAATATGATTTACGTACTCACATTCCAAAGAGAACGTGCAAACGTGCACTCAGAGACGTATACGTTGTTGAGCCCGTCGCCCCCAAATTTAATCCCTGGTCGGCCTGCCCGATCACCTTTGATCGTAGGGACCATCCTACTAGTATCCGGCACGGAGGATCGGCTGCCTTGGTGCTCGACCCAATAATTGACGTATACCATCTCACAAGAGTCCTTATGGACGGCGGCAGTAGTCTAAACCTGATATATCAGGACACTATCCGCAAAATGGGGATAGACCCTTCAAGGATCAAACTAAGTAACACTACCTTCAAAGGAGTGATACCAGGCGTCGAGGCCCACTGTACGGGCTATCTAGTAGTAGAGGTTGTATTCGGTTCTCCCGACAACTTCAGAAGCGAGGAATTAACCTTCGACATCGCTCCATTCCGAAGCGGTTACCACGCACTGCTCAGAAGAACGGCCTTCGCCCCTGTTAATGCGGTACCGCATTACGCCTACCTCAAACTAAAGATGCCCGGTGCACGCGGCGTCATCACAGTTAGCGGAAATACAGAGTGTTCTTTACACGTGGAAGAATACGTGGCGACTCTAGCAGCCGAACACTGAGCGGTCCCTCCAACCAAGACAAATGGACCGGTCGTCAAGACCAAGGACACGGTTAGACGAGTCCGGCGCTCCACCCAATGTAACAGCCCAGTTGGGATTTCCCCATCAAAGATGTTAGGGGCTGCTCCCAAAAAGAGCCCATAAGTTTGGCTCGACCCTATCAATACCATAGCATATTGCATTTTCATGGTTCACTCAGATTATCGAACACCTCGCACGAAGTCTTTCACCTGGGTCCCTTTTTTTACAGATGATCATCGTGCTACACCCTTCCAGGATACGGCACAACAGAGATAAAGGCACAGACATGCAGTAGGGCCCCGCTCAAAGGTTTCTTCTTAAATTAAGACCCTGCGTAAACCTTTTTAATATATCTTGTTGCTTCTTCCCCTCCGGAAACTTTATATAATCGGGAGGGACACTGGCGTTTTCGGCATTTTTGTCACACCAGACTACTGCTCGTACCTGGAAACTCACGGCTTATTGTCAAGGGCGTTATTCAGCCCAGTAAACATTACAAAGTTCGAATACCTTAGGGAGTGTTCGGCGTCGCAAGTTTGGCCTTATATGCATTAGCTCCGAATCATGTCTTTGGTCAAATGTTGGGTTTGCCTGGCTCTCGTGTTTTGCTACCTTATGTTCCGCTCTATCGGCTAAGGCGGCACTGGGAGAACTACTACGATTGTGCCCCGGTTCATCTGGACGAGCACCTCAGTAGAGAAAGCCAAAAACTGACTGTCATGATACAACGAGACTGGTCAACCACTCGATGACCCAGCAGAATCTTCGCGATTCCTCCGCATTAATGAAGGACCGGTTTCCCAGTCACGTACATACGCGCACCATATCCGGTTGAACGCTAAAGTACCAGGGGCTATATAGTAGCGCCACCATCAAACTCCTATGGCTAAGTGAAAGTGTTAAAGCTATATAGTCTGATTGCCTGGTTCGCCACGCCATCACCTCCTTAACGGACCAAGACGTTGGATCAAGTGTGACTACGCGTTTTCTCGAACAACCCCGCATTATATGCGTGGGGGCTAAAGCTGACGACTGCAAACTTTCATGTTATATTCATACATAAACGGCCGCACAGGAGGCATTATAATACTTTCGGGCAAAAGTATAAACACAACCTTTATAATCAAAATAGCATTGTCTTTACAATCGCGATACATGTCATTCAAACATGGCACTCTTCGAGCACTGAGCCTCTATTAAACGGGCACCTTCTAAGACTTCTTCAAAATAGTGCTCGGCCGGGTGCTGGCCGTCTACCGCATTCCAGGTTGCAATAACGGTGGTTTCCATCCTGGCCCAGTATGTTTTAACATGGGCAAGAGCCATCCACGCACCCTCTATGCACGCCGACCTCTTCACAACATCGATATGTGACACAACACCAAGGAATGGTTGCACCAATCCAAAATAGTTGTCTGGCCTTGGTCCTTGTGGCCAAAGATGATCCACGACAGACCTCATAGCAAGCCCAGACAACCTGTGGAGTTTGGCCCATGCGGCCATCTTTTCATTCAATGGCAGCGGACGCATCGGGGCACTGAACTGCGACCAGAATAACCTCTCAGCCTTATGGTCTTTCCGATCTTTGTAAAACTCGGTCTCATCGGCAGCACTCTTTGCCAGGTCCGAATATGATTCCGCCGCACTCCACAACTGATCCAGAGGGGCATACTTCGGATCTCCGAATTTCATCTGCAACAGATAGGGCTTCCCAGCCACAATATCTCCGGCTTCACGAAGCTCCTCCCTCATCCCCTCATTTCAGAGCGGGTTTCCTTGGCTGCCTCCAGGGCCTTCTTCAGGTCAGCCGCTTTTGCCTGATTTTCCTCTTCAAGGAGCTCACGGCGGTTGGCGGCATCCTTCAGCTCGGTAGCCATCTGGGGTATCTTTTCTTTGCTCCGGCAATGAGCAGCCTGTTCGACTTGCAATTCTTCAACCGCCTTCAGGGCGGCCGCATCACTTCTTCGAGCTTGTTCCTTGGCTCGGGCAAGCTTCGCCCGAAGGGTCTCTACGGCAGCAGCTCCATCTGCAGTCACAATATATTATAAGATACTAGCACAATGCTCCTCTTACAGTTCACTGACATGCCAAACATACATACCCTGGGCCTCGTCAAGCCGCTTGTTAATAAGCGCGATGTCGGCATCTGCCATGTCCAGCTGCCACTTTAGTTCGGCAAAATCAGAAGTCTGGTTAGCCTCCGGACAATCAGCCGCCTGCACATACATAGCAGCGCGATTATTACCTGGGATTACGATCCTCTGTTTGCCACCTCTGGGCGGTAACCAGAGTCTCAGGGGCTACTATCTATACATAGCACACCTAGCATGTGCGGTACCATCACAAATACATATATTATTTTGCGTACCTCGAAGCCGCCCAGCAGACTCGCAAAGGCTTCCTCCAACCCGCTTTTGGCGGATGAAATCCTCTCAGTCACCGTACCCATTAAGGTACGATGTGTCTTTGAGATGGTCGCTCGCCCCAGCAGACCCATCAGGGTGCCTGGCTGTATGCGAGACAATCCCGGACTCCTCCTATCGTTCTCCCTAGGCGCCGAATAGCCCGAACCTCGGGCAGCCGAAGTGTCAACTTCTGGCCTTGGCGGAGCGGGAGAAATCCTCTGCGACGACACCTTGGGGTCGTCCGCCCCATGTGACGGGGAGGCAGGGGGAGGCGTCTCGCTTTCCATCATCTCTGGAGGAAGATCTCCTGAGGACGAACCCTGTGGAGAAGGGTTACGAGCCGGACTACAACAAATATGCTACGGTCATTATCCTCAAAGACAAAACAGGGTACATTTACCGAAGCACTCTTTTACTTACAGCTCGGTGGAGGGCCGGCCTCCTTGCGAGGTTCTCTTCCCTCGTTTAGAAGCCTTCGTATCCAAGTCTTCAGAGGCAGCCCTTTTCTTACCTTGGGGAGAAGGGATTTTAGATTCCCCTCCCCGATTATCCTCCTTCGCGGAGGCACTTACTCCTCCAATTTGGACGTGTAAAAAATGAGGCCCATCTGTGGCTTCCCTATTCCCCCCCCCCCTCATCTTCTCCTGATGGAACCTGATATAGCGCGCGCTCAAGCATCCTGGTCAACAAAGGATTCAGCGAGCCTTCGGGAAGAGGGGCCGGACACCTAATCCTCTTCGCCTTCCTCAGCTAGTCCTGGTAGAGAGCAATCTTTCAAAATGGTGTTATGATAAACATAAAGGATGGTGTGTTCGGTAGCGGAATTACTTACTTGGGTATCTGGGCGGTTGCAATTGAGACCCACATCCTCAGTGGTATCCGGACACTTTATTCGTGATCCGAAGAATGACCCATACATCTCTTTGAGCTTCATGCCGAAGAATTGTTGAATAGTTCGTGGTCCTTCCGGGTTGAACTCCCACATACGGAGAGGACGGCGCTGGCAGGGCAGGACTCGACGAACCAGCATCACTTGCATTATCTTGACAAGACAGATATCCCTCTTAAGGAGGTCTAGAATGCGGCTTTGCAGTGTTGGCACGTTGTCAATCGGCCCCCAATCCAGCCCCTTGTTGACCCACGATGCCAGTTGCGGCGGGGGGCCCGAGCAAAACGCTGGAGCAGCCATCCGCTTTGTACCTCGGGGAGCTGTGATGTAAAACCACTTCTGCTGCCATAAATCAGATGTTTCCACGAAGGAACCCTTCGGCCATGGGGCGTCGACACCTTTGCTTATTATAACACCTCCGCACTCCGCGTGACGCCCGTCAATCACCCTCGGCCTCACATTGAAGTGCGGAGAAAGGCTTCACACACGATTATAAACAACGAGATGTGAAGGATGGAATCCGAAGCTAGATCATGGAAATCTAGCCCGTAATAGAACATAAGCCCCCTCACGAAGGGATCGAGGCTGAAACCTAGCCCTCAGAGGAAGTGGGAAACAAATATGACACTCTCGTTGGGTTCAGGAGTGGGGATGACCTGCTCTTGAGCAGGCAGCCTGTGCGGGATTTCGGTGGTGAGATACCTGGCCTCCCTGAGCTTCCGGATGTTCTCCTCTGTGACAGAGGAGGCCATCCACCGGCCTTGAAAATTGGATCTGGACATGGTCGAAGGACCGAAGTGCTTTAGCTTGAACCTCGGGTGTTGGAACTCGAGGTGCGGGAGGGGAAGGATCAAGCATGGGAAGAAAAGGACAGGCCTTGGCCCCTTTATAAAGAGGACGAATATCAAGCATCCCCCGCGTGACCGTTTGGGACTTGCCTAAAATCGAGGAGTCATATTAAACAAACACGATTGGGTTACCCACGCCCGTATTGATGAGAATCCCGTGATAAGGGGGACACGATCTCTGCCTCGACAAGACGTGTCAATAAAACCGCCTCGCAGCACGTGTAGTGGCTGGATAGGAAAAACGGTTCAAATAAATATTGGGTCGAGGCAGGGCATCACGCTATGAAAAGCTGTCAGCAGATTAGATCGGTGGAATATTATACTCTCTATGGTGGAATGTGGAATTTGTTTTGCAGAGCCGGACACGATCCTTGTGTTATAAATCTTCTACGGAGTATTCGGAGAAGGAACCCGCCTTGCAATGCCGAAGACAATCTGTGCGCCAAACTCATCGTCATTGAAGCCTAGTTCAGGGGCTACTGAGGGAGTCCTAGATTAAGGGGTCCTCGGATAGCCGGACTATATACTTTGGCCGGACTATTGGACTATGAAAATACAAGATTGAAGACTTCGTCCCGTGTCCGGATGGGGCTCTCCTTTGCGTGGAAAGCAAGCTTAGATATTCGGATATTTAGATTTCCTTCTTTGTAACCGACTCTGTGTAACCCTAGACCCCTCCGGTGTCTATATAAACTGGAGGGTTTAGTCCGTAGGAGAACAACAATCATAATCATATGCTAGCTTCTGGGGTTTAGCCTCTACGATCTCGTGGTAGATCAACTCTTGTAGTACTCATATCATCAAGATCAAACAAGCAGGAAGTAGGGTATTAACTCCATCGAGAGGGCCCGGACCTGGGTAAAACATCATGTCCCCTGCCTCCTACTACCATCAGCCTTAGACGCACAGTTCGGGACCCCCTACCCGAGATCCGCCGGTTTTGACACCGACACTCACCACCTGGGAGGGAGCCGCACTGCTCCGCCAATCCTGCCTTCCTGCACTATTGACGGCGTCCATAATCAACAACTACCCACCTCTGCCTATCCACGGCGCCTGGCTTTCTGCCATGGCACTCATTCTCGCGGCCTTCATGCCCGCCACCAACCGTGTGCAATGCATGCAACGTACGTGGCGGAAACGGTAGGCGTAGTGGGAGAGTCAAATGGCAGTTACCTCCCCGTGAACGTGGGCGGCCCGTGAGTCACTACGTGCCCCCCCAAGTTGTCCTGTGTGACTAGCGGAAAAACCGGTAACTGACTCAATCACAGGTTAATGAAGAAGCAAGGAGAACATCGGGAGAGACTTACAAGCCGTAGTAACATGGCCCAAGTGCTCACGTGTGTGATTGTTGGGACCTACCCAACAATGCTTAGCAACACGTGTGGGCCAGGCCCGGGGGCTCCTGTCGGTACAACAAACATTTACATTTGTTGCCCGGACTTGCACACAGGCGCACTGGCATCACTTGTTCAGCATCAACACCCAAACCAAGGCCAAACCAGAGAAGCAACTCTTAGTAAGATCAAAGAGTGGATCAAGAAGACCAAGACAACCAAGACGGAAGAATATCACCTTGGGAAGCCCTCCCTTGCCAGGCAGGAGAGCCTGGCCGGGTCGATACCATCTCAGGGGCAAGTCCAAGACTCCCCCGGGAAGCTTGCTAGGTCAGCCAGGGGCAGGGATCCCTGCCAAGGCACCACCGCTCCACTGCACCATGATGCAAGTCACTTATCGGTGCAGTGTCGAGCCCCCAAGTGATTAAGTGGCCTCTGCGAAGAATGTGGCAACCTATTGGAAGACAAGATTTATCCAAGTGACACCCGTCCAGAGGCGTGTGAAGAAGATAAAAAGAAGAGAATTCACTACAAAAAAGACACATCCATGACATTTTCGGCCGAACGAAATTTTTTTCTGTCATACATATGACACTTCTATGATGATAATTGTGACAAAACCCGGTATCATCATAAATGTGGTGGGCTCCTACTTCTATGACAAAAAATCATGATAGAAAATGAGCTTTTCGTCATAGGCGGGCCGGAGACGCAGCTGCATGACATTCTTTGGGCCGTCCATGACGGAAAAACCATGGTAGAAGCGAGGGGGAGGAAAATTTCGGGGAGTTGCCGGTTACGGTGGGAGGTCGGGGGCCGAGCGATGCGCGTTTCTATCGTACACATGCAAGGCGTCGGCTCTAACTGAACCCGAGCGAGGCATTGGGCTCTAACTGAACCCGAGCGATTGCACTGCAGGCTACGCGTTACTGAACCCGAGCGATCGATCGATGGCTGTTAACTGAACCCGATGGAGCGATTCCTTCGCTATTGCTACTAACTAAAGCCGATCGATTGGATGAACAGTGAGCGTTGCGAAGGGGGGGTGGATGAACAGTGAGCGGTGGCGTTGCCTCTGGATGAACAGGACCCCGTGGTGTGGAGGGCTGGATGAACAGTTGACGGTGGAGGGGTGGCCGTGGAGGGGTGGTTGAACAGGACCCCGTGGTGTGGAGGGCTGGATGAACAGTAGACAGTGGAGGGCTGGATGAACAGTAGACAGTGGAGGGGTGGTTGAACAGTAGCCAGTGGAGTAGCACGCGGTGGAGGTTGGATGAATAGGAGCCCGTGGAGGCTGGAGGAGGTCGACGGTAGCCCGTGGAGGCTGGAGGAGGTCGACGGTGGAGATGAACAGTATCCCGTGGAGTCCCGTCTTGCGGTACGCCACACCCCTCCCGATGAACAGGACCCCCGTTTCGACCGTAGGAGGTCCATTTCGTCCGTTTTGCAGTATGCCACACCCCTCCCGATCAACAGGACCCCCGTTTTGACCGTAGGAGGTCCATTTCCTCCGTTTTGCGGTACGCCACACCCCTCCCGATCAACAGGACCCCCGTTTTGACTGTAGGAGGTATGTTTCCTCTGTTTTGTAGTATGCCACACCCCTCCGATCAACAGGACCCCGTTCTGAACGTAGGAGGTCCGTTTCCTCCATTCTGCGGTACGCCAGGCCTTGTTTCCATCGCATGTTCTGTCCAAGCCGGTTGGCTCCCATGCGTTCCGTTGCCTCCCGATGAACACGACGCATTCCATTGCCTCCCCATGAACACGACGCATTCCGTTGCCTCCCCATGAACACGACGACTCTGTTTCTCCGTTCTGACCCAGCCATGTACGTATGCGTGAGTAGGCGTTTGAGACCCCGCCTGTATGTACGTACGTGGACGTATTTTCTTTCTTGCACCCTGGCCACTGTGCGTACGTGTACATGCTACGTGCGCGCCTCTACTATGACACGTACGCGCCTCTACTACGACACGTGCGCGCCTCTACATCGACCAGTATATATGTGCGTACACGTTCGCGACCAGAATGACAACGCTACGTACGCTTCAACCAGGTGGGTCCCGACTGTCAGGCAGTTCCTTGCATGTGAAAATGTAGCTGGTGGGTCCCAGCAGTCAGAGGGGCGAATCGTTTTTTTGCCCGGACGCACTTCCTTTGCGTGCGAAGATGTAGCTGGTGGGTCCCAGCAGTCAGGAGGGCGAATCATTTTTTTTTTGCCCGGACGCACTTCCTTGCATGTGAAGATGTAGCTGGTGGGTCCTAGCAGTCAGGGGGGTGAATCATTTTTTTTGCCTGAATGCACTTCCTTGCGTGCGAAGATGTAGCTGGTGGGTCCCAGCAGTCAGGGGGAAACTTTTTTTCACAAAATACGGTGGCCCATCTGGTGGGTCCCCGCTGTCAGGTGGAGGAATCATTATTTTCCGCGTAATAAGGAGGCACTTCCTTGCTGCGGCCGTGGACCCAGCTGTCAGCCTCTCCACGTACAGTCCACGTCCGATGGAAGTCGTTCCTTGACCACGTTGACCATGCCGCGCCGAGAGCACCACGGCGGTGGATGACAGCGAGGCCTAGGAAGGGGACGACTCAGAGCCGGGGAAGACACAGCAGTGGATGCCCACGCGAAGAGGAGTACGAGGGTTCACTGGTTTGGCTGCGGTGTGAGGCTGTTGTCGCCGCAGAATAACAGGGGGTGTGGGTGAGTAGATGGATGGCCTAGCCAGCGGTGGGAGTAGTAGGGGGCGGTGAGGCCTCCACGGCATCATAGCTGGCCACAGGAGGCAGGAGCACGCGGCATGACCGACGCTGGTTTGGGCGGGTGGAGCAAGAAGAACAGAGGTTGAAGAAGCACTACAACCGTTGGATGAACATCATACGGTAACAGGAGCTAGAATCGATCATATTGACTAAGTTGACAAAGCCCTCCGTCCCCATCAACTTGGTAGGCCCACAAGTCAGCCTCCCAGTATGCTGGGTTTCAGCTGGCAGGGGGAGTATTCATTTTTTTGTGCATAATAAGGAGGCACTTCCTTGTGTGTGAAGATAGCTAGTGGGTCCGACAAGTCAGCGGGGGGCACGTTTTTTTTCACGAAATACAAAGGCCCTTCCGGTGGGTCCCAGATGTCTGGTGGAGGAATCATTATTTTGCGCGTAATAAGGAGGCATTTCCTTGTATGCGGCCGTGGACCCAGCTGTCAGCCTCTCCACGCATAGTCTACTTCCGATGGTGTCGTTCGTTGACCATGTTGACCACACCGCGCCGAGCGCATCCAAGGTGGTGGACGACGGAGAGGCCCCGGACAGCAACGAGTCGGACATGGGAAGACGCGGGAGTAGAGTCGCAGATGGAGAGGTGTACGAGGGTTAACTGGTTCTAGAGCGGTGTGGTTCGGCAGTCGATGGAGAAGAACAGGAGGTGTGGAGGGGTGGAGGGATGGCCTGGCCAACAGTGGAGTAGCGCTTCATAGCGAAGCGTCCTAAGTTGAGCTGCTAGCAGCAGGAGGCGGGAGGTGGTCCCGGCGGCACTGGAGGAAGAAGACGAGAGATTGAAGATGGATGCTGCTCGTTGGATGTAAATCCAACGGCTAACATGTCAGAATCATTTGTTGACTAAATTGACAACGGCTTGCGTTGGCTTCGACCTATTGGCCCACATTTCAGCCTCCAAAAATGTGGCACGTATTCAACCCATCTTTTCAGAATTTACAGTCTTTTTTTGCACGGTAGAATTTATAGTCAATTTGATCTTTTTTTTGAATTACAGACATTAGTTGGGCTGGGTGAACAATTTATGTAGCGTCCATGCGGCCCATTTATTTTATTTCCTAAAAAATTAAAGGCCATTTGCACTTTATCTAGATACACAATTTTGCTGGGCTGATTCTAATTATAATGTTGGGTTGGGCCAGCAATGTTATCAAAAAATAAAAAAGGGCTGAGCATTTTGTTATAAATATATTCAAATAATAAGTGATATCATTACATTCGTCCTTAAATCTTACCAAGCTTTTGTACACAATCACTAGGATTTTCGTGCCAAAACAATCCAGGATTTTATTTGTTAAGAAATTATTTTTATAAGTTAATAAGATGTGGGATATTGTTTTCTTACATATGTAAGTATCTGTTAAATATATGATGACAATAAAAATAATATATAATAACATATAAAATAATTTAAATATATATAATATAGTTAGAAGGGAAACATAAGTTGTACCTGGCGTTCCTATTCTTATATAGAAAAATAGAACAGACCTCTGCGTTTTCTTCAAAAAATACATAAATTGGGCTGCCAAAAATAAAACATCGGATGGGAGGTCCATAGGCCGGTCGATACATGACGGCCCTAAGAAAATACAAACAGGCCCTCCCATCCGAGGTCGTGGGCTGCGCATGTTAAAAATGAAAGCCTAGACGGGGCAGCCCAAAACCACGTCCAACACTTGCCAAAACTTCGTCCCTCATTTTCTCTGTGTTTTGCACACTCGACGTTGTGTGGGCATTTTGACTGTGCATCATATGAAGATGTGCTATGCATGAATGTTGATCAGCATGATGTTAACTGGCTGGTAGTTCCATTTTCGACCATGAATAAAACATCCAACATGATGTTAACCCTGTTTGAAAAGGCCGTGTTAATATAAATGCTCTGCCTCTGAAAGTTGCAGTTTCTTATCTGAAACTGAACTTGCAGTTTCTTATCTGAAACTGAAACTTGCAGTTTCTTCTCATCTGCACTTTTATACTCCTATGAAACTACATTTTTAAGTGCTAAAAATAGATCTCTAGAATTCATAAAATTCTTCATATGCTCAATACTGCAAATCTGAAATTCAAAAGACATTCATATCTGAAAGTACTCTCAAAATACACAACACAAAACACAATTCACAACCTGCAAATACTGACAACCCTAAGATCCTCCTGACAATTCACAACCTGCCCGACTATTGGGCTGGGGGGTGGGGGGCAGCCCCCTCCTATTCCTCGGCGGCAGACAGCCGCCCCATGAGACGATGTGAACGGCAACGGAGACGATGGCGGGGAAGCATCGTCGGGCCAACTACTTTTCTCCTCTTGCAGTTGGGTTCGATCGACGAAGACTCCACCGGCTCGCTCTGGCAGGACACCCTCACAAACGGCACCCTGTAGATGCTCGATCCTTCAATCTCTGGTGGATGCTCCATCTGGGATCGATACTCCCACCACCGCTCCCTCACGATCGGATTCGGTGAATCTGTTTGCTCCATGGCCCAGAGGAGCAGCTCTATGTACTCCGGCGCGACTCCCTCCGGGAGTATCACCGCCTTTTCGCTCTGTTGCAGATATTTGGCCATGGATGTCGCCGTCGCCGCTAGTTGGTCCTTGTTGTCAAACCAAGACTGTATATCCAACATCCTAGCTAGCTTCACAGGGTCGCCGTCTGCGATCCTCACGTATCGGTTGTACTCCTCCATCGATCTACTTCTCCACAGCACCTTCACTCGTCGGCGGTGGTTTTTGAATGGAAGAGGAGAGGAGCAGCGCTAGTTTTGGATTGGAACGGGAGAGGAGCGACGCTGGTTTTGGACTAGAACAGGAGAGGAGGGGCGGTGGTTTTGAAATGGAAGAGGAGAGGAGCGGCCCTGGATTTAGATTGGAACAGGAGAGGAGCGGCGGTGGTTTAAGAGGAGAAGAGCGGAAGAGCGTCGCTGGTCTTGGAAGTATTTTTTGTTGTTTTGCGTATTTTGGGTCAAAGTTTGACCATGTACTGTATGTGACAAGCAAAATGTGAATGCATGTCACCAAAAATTGTATCATTTGGTTTGTATCTAAATGTACTTTTAAATTATATTGTTTTTGGAACGTATAACATATATTTTATGTGCGAAAATCATGGTCAATTATGACCCAGAATAAAAGGGAGACTAGTTAATGTGGGGTCGCTTTCTTAATTGAAGGGTAAATTGATTTTGATTTTGATCCAGTCACAGCGCGCCGGCCCTCTCGCCCAATCCTAAATCGCTGTTGCACGCTCCTCTCCCTCTTCTCCATTGCAAAACCACCTCCTCTCCTCTCCATCATCTCCATTCCAAAACCACCGTCTCGCCTCTCCCTCTTCTGATCTTCTCCATTGCAAAACCACCTCCTCTCCTCTCCATCATCTCCATTCCAAAACCACCTCCTCTCCTCTCCATCATCTCCATTCCAAAACCACCGTCTCGCCTCTCCCTCTTCTGATCTTCTCTCCATTGCAAAACCACCTCCTCTCCTCTCCATCATCTCCATTCCAAAACCACCTCCTCTCCTCTCCCTCTTCTTTATTGCAAGACCATCGTCTCTCCTCCCATCTTCCAAAGCTAGCACCGGACCACTTAGAACGACATCTATGGAGAGGATGCAGCAGCGAATCAGGCAGATCACCGGCGGCGACCAGGCAAAGTTAGCCAGGTTGAAGGAGATCCTTAGTTGGTTTGACAATGAGTGGCAGATTTCGAGGACGGTGTGGGCCATGTGGCAATGTATGCGAAAGAGCGAGACGGCAGCGATGAGGGCGGTGATGTACATGTACTCCTCGGCGGCAGTCATGCCGCAGCCCTCTGAGTTCATCGAGTATCTCCTATGGGCGATGGAGCAGACAGATTCGCCCGAGGTGACAGTTAGGTAGAGGTGGTGGGCGTACAGGTCGAAGGTCGAGTACCCAGAGGATAACGAATCGATCGAGTATGGTGTGCCGTTCGTGAGGGTGCAGAGCCAGCCAAAGCCACAGGAGTATTCATTCTCCCACCGCAAGAGGAGGCCAGATGGCACGACATCGCTTCCCTGTCATTCTCCATGGTTCCCTCGACGCTCGCCTCATTTCAACGGGGGCGGTAGGGTTTAAGGTAAGCTTCGCACTAACCTAATCTTCCACCTGCTCATGCTTACAATCAGTGTGATAGCTAATGAAAATCATGCTTACAATCAGTCTCCGAGTACTGTGCCATCACCCTAAAATAGCTCTGGACCTTTGGGTCAAAGTTGTGACACAGTGTACAAATAAAGAAAAATAGATTGGTGCTTCTTTCAGAAAAGAGTACTCCTTAGAAAACTGCCAATATAAGCTACTAGTATTTGGTTAGAGGATTTGCTGCCGAGAAAGATCCGTCCACAGAGAGCGCCACACATCCCACTGGTGGTGGTGGATGCCAATGCGTGCATGCAGCATGGTTGTTGTCGGTAATTTTTACTTGGCACACCTCACACTCTGCATATATGTCGGTTCCATACGTACATTTGTGCAGTTCCACCAAAATGCAGCTGAATAACCCTGTTTGCACAGATAATGAAAAAGCGTGATTACATTATAGTGGCACTAGTTGATGAAACACTCAAAATAAATAGAAGAAAATATTGCGATAGTATCATAGTATGCCATGCTGCGAGGGCGAGATGGGCCCTGCGACGCCTCATATGGTACGCCTCATACTGGACATTGTCCCAAGTCTCCCAGATACACCTTGTGCCAGTGATGAACATCAGTGTACAGCAGTAGTACAAGGAGGCACCTTGAGACATTCAAATCTCTATTTTTGTACATACCAACTAAAATTAAGCACCCTAGTTTGCATGAACGCTTAAACATTAACAATGGGACTAGTTGATGAAACATACTTTAACAAAGAGAAGCACTTTCTTTATCTACATTGGAAATGAAATGATAGAGATGACAATCGCTCTATTTTAACTGTATTATTACTTCATTTTATCAGTGACACTAGGGTCGAGCAGGTGGTAAACGAGGTGTACCGTGCATCACAAGGATGGAGGTCGGGGGTGCTTAGACTGGGATGCTGAAGCTGGCTCTTTCAGTCACCAACATGGATGATTCAATTCATGGGACCTTTTGGTGCAGTTCACCTAAAATGAAGCAATGTCCCATGAGCTAGCAGCTTCTTCTTCAAAAAAATTTAAGAAAAGGGCTCCAGCCCCGGTTCCATTTCCATCAGAAAACGAAACCCACAGAGCTTCTTCTTCATTAGTTGCAATAAAGTTGAGCAACATCAAGGTTGGTTGTGAAGCTCCTAGAATGCTCAACTATAATTTGGATATCATTTGTGCAGTTCAACTAAGATCGAGCATGAAATATATATCTCTGTTTGCACAAAAAAGGTGGAAAGGAGGGTGACTAACAAGTGATGAAAGATGCATCAAATGAAAAGAAGCATGTTCCTTATCTGAATGGCAATCCTACAAGGACAGTAGCAATTTCTAAAGCAGTGGCATTGCTAGATATCAGTGTGGGCATTAGGATTAACTATGACAACCGTTAAATATGACATTACTTTGGGCACGGGAGAGTAGGCGGACCAGGACAGTTGCATTTCTAACGAAAAGAACCAACTTATCTTAATGGGAAATTTTAGTAGGACATGTAAAGAAGTGCCATTGATTCATATTACTGGAGGCATTACATTGAAAACAACATTGGTTTAACGTGTCCTTACTTTTAACAGTGCGACTGCTACATTTTACCAGTGGCATTACATAAGAGTGGCTCGGGGCACCAAACATCAGAACGGGATATCTGGGTTGGTCCCATTTTTGTTCGGTATAGCCACCTTATACTGTGTGAGGCTAGCAAATCTAGTGCTGGACTTACTCTGTTGACTTGTCCCCCAGTTCCCACTTTCTTTCCTTTTTGAACCAATAGATCGGGTTTATATTGAGTTTGTACTGTGTTTCCCTTTATTTCCCTATTAGACCTAGAGACCAGTTGGATAGCCAGTCTCTGCTACTTTTTGCCCCCATTATTTCCTCTTTCGACCAAGTCCTAGATTCAGGTAACAAATCCTCCCCCACCCCCACCCCCTTTCTTCCTTGTTTGAACCAAGTAGTACTAGATTCGAGTGCATGAACTAGTTTTACCTCTTAAACGTAAAAACATTAGGTGGTTTTCGAACAGCCGATCGATCCTATCTACGAGGGGGCCTGAGAAATAGTAAAAGTTACAAATGCAGCGACGTCAGGAGCTCGAGAAGTAGAGCAAGGCCGGTTTCGAAGGAAGTTATACCTGATGGTCGCCGGGATGTCGCTAGGTGGGCGGCGGGAGGCCGGATCTGCCCACACTACGGCAGCAAGGAAGAAGGGGTCGGAGGCCCTCCCTTGCCAGTGGTGCTTGGGAGAGAACGGCAAGGCAGGCTGATCGGGACGCGCCCAGCAGTGGGTAAGAGACATCGCCGAGGACGACCGCGTGAACGTTGCACCTTCTCACCTTCCCCGGCGGAGAGGATTCGGTTGGATCTTTGACCAGCGGTGAGCAGAGAGAGAGAGAGAGTGTGTCCACCACTGTCATGTTTAGATCTGGAGAGGCCGAGACAGTGTGAAGAGAGCAACACTAGCAAGCAAGCGCGGAGGCTCCTGCCTATATAGTGGAGTAGTACTTAGTTTTCTTTTGTCTACCGGAGCCAGCTTAACCTCGTCAATGACTGCCGAGAAGTCTTCATGCACGTGGCCCGGAGGCACAGTTGTCGTCATTTTGATCTGAAGCGCCGGATTATAACATATAACACGAAAAAATGCCACATGACAAGAAATCATAACCTCACTGCCCAAAGGAGACAACATGAATCCCGACGAACAAACTAGACGAGGAACAAATCTCAAATTAAAGATAAACTCGTAGAAAAAGGGTCCATCGATAGATGTCCTAATTAACATAGTCGGCTTGACCTAGATGGCAGCCGAGTAGTCACTGTTCGTGCATGTGCCCCCAATGACTAGCCCAACTCAGTTGTCGTTGTTTAACCCTCGTAGTGATCTGAAGCACATGACAAATAATTTTGTGAGATGACAAGAAACCTTTTCCTAGATTTCTCACCACAACTACAGCCATGTACAACACAGCCTGCATGGTATGTAGACGATAGCCAATCCAAGCGTGTCTGCTGGAGTCTGGTCACATGCATGGACGAACTAATCTTCCGTGTCTTGCAAGGATAGTCCAGGCACCAATGTAGTACAACACTTCTCTAGTACTATCGCTCGTCTCCCTCTTCTATTAAGTCACCCGACTTGCGGGGCCGGGGAGTGTGCCTATGGTCGGTTCTCAATTGTTGTCCCACATGTGTGTGCGAACGCGATATGACACGCGTTCCATTCAGAGAGCAGCATGCCAGACCAACCGACCGTCTGGGGTGCGACGCAAACGTGACGGGCGTGCTTTATACTCCATACATGTGTACCGCCGTTTTCTAGACGCTTTGCTCCATGGCGCGGGCATAATCCATGGATACAAAATTAGTATATTGTATACTATTTAAAAGTCGAGGGCGGGGCTTTTCCTGCCCGGTAGGCGGCGGGAAAGTTCCGCCTAGTCGGTTCGACAGAGACGCGAGAAGACGAGGGAGTAGGCTGCTGCAAACGTAGGGTTGTGTGATTTGACAGCGAGTTACTGCTGGACAGGTGGGGCCCGGTGATTTGACTTGCCATTATCATTTTAACTGCGACGCTACGACCGGCGTGAGTCTCCCGATTCCTGACCACCTCCATACAGGTGCCTCTCCCAATGCTCCACCATGTAGTAGAGGTTGGCTCTTGCATGAGAGCCCACTTCTCCACTTTTTCCTTGCCTCTCTTTCCTCCACATATGCAAAAATGCCATGTAAAGCGCACTATTGTACTTACTTGCTCCTACAGGTGCTTAAGCTTGCCACATAGGCATAAAGTCTGATGTGGCAAGTTAATCAAGAAGAGATAGACTAGTTTGGTGACCCAAGGAAGAAACGGTGCTAAGCGTGTGTACCTAGGTGAAAAGACAATTTTGAGTCTATAGCTAATTAAATGAAGCAAACTTAGCAACAACATTTCATTGGAAGAGGTCACTCCTTGGCAAATGCAATAAATACTAGTACTCCCTGTGTCCCATTATATAAGAACATTTTTGACACTACACTAGCTAGTGTCAAAAACGTTCTTATATTATGGGACGGAGGGAGTACGAAGAAAGAGATAGAGAGGAGCAAAAAAATACACTTATAGCCAACCTTATAGCCAACCTTGTTGTAGTATGAGTGACTAAGTGATGACTATGTATGACATGCCAACATCAGATAGCCTAACGCACCATGTTAAATCTCCAAGGGCGCGACCACGCGAGCGACGCAACGGTCGTGGTAGGCACGACCATGATACGGGCTGCTGGCAGCCCTTGGATCTGAGATCAAATGGTCGCATGCTAAGTTGCTGAAAATTTGTAGAATAACCCTCCAGGATAGGATATTCACCCATAGGTCTAGAATCACGCCATGCAACCGTTCGATCTCAGATCCAAGGGCTCTCGGAAGCCCGTATCATGGGAGAATGGAAAGCCACTACCCTGCCATTCGCACGCTGGCAGTTCGCTCCTACTCGTCCCCGCACGTCCTTTAATACTACGGCGGTTCGCTCCTAGTCGTCCCGTCCATTCACATTACGCCAGTTCCACTAATCCTAACCCTCCTCCCAAATCCATGGCGTCCCAAATCTCCCCGATCGGCGGTGAGTACAAGGTTAGAACCATCATTGGCGATGAGTACGACATCATCTACACCCGTACTTCCGCGACGGTGAAAGGATGCCTTTCTCGCTTTAGAGGCATGTTCAAAAACTCACACGATGAGTGGATCGCTGGGCTAGATGTTGAGTACACCACAGTCATGGGACGAGAGAAGGAACTAAAGGACAAAGAGAGGAAGAAGCCCGCCGTGATCCAGTTTTGCGTACATAATGTTTGCTTGGTCTACCACATATGCCATGCCGACGTTGAGTGCCACGATTTTAAGAACTTCCTTGAGGACAAAATAGTCAAATTCATTACTGTAGACTTTAAGAACGACAAAGAAGTCCTGCGTCGGATAGGCCTCGTTGTAGGCAACCCCTTCGACTTCCAGAAGAATTGGTGGTGCCCTCTCATCAGCCCTCAATGCTGACCCTGGCAGGAGCCATGGTTCATCCTTCGTACCGTAAACTGGAGAAACCTCATTACACGTTTCATCGTCATGCATGGCAGCGGAATGTACTAGATATAGACCGCATCCACTACGCTGCAATGGATGGCTACCTTTGTTTCAATATCTACAAGGGTTGGATGAAGAGCAACAACCAAGTTGGCGGTTCAAGCAAAGAAGTATCGGCCAAGAGGAAGAGGGACAAGGACGAAGTCGAGGACGTGGAGAGGACTCCGAGTAAGGTGGCAGTGTCGTTGCTCATGGTGGTTCTAATGCAGTGTCTACCAAAATAGTTGCAAAGTTTAATTTCAGGTGTGCTTAATTTAATTTGAGGGGTGTGTTGTGCTGAGCCCCCAGCAGAACTATGTTATGTTTCTTCTTGTTACTTTAACTCTTCAATAAGTACATACTAGTATTTCTTACATTTCATCTTTTAGTTGGTATAGTACTACCACTCGTTTCTTCACATTATATACGTACAATATATATGGCCAACATCATATAGCCAGCAGTTTAGTTGTCAAAGAATTTCAGGGTGCTTAGTTTTGTCAAAGAATTCCAGGGTGCTTTGTTTTATTTGAGGGGTGGGTTGTGTTGGACACCATTATTGTGACTAGCCTTTTTAATAGTACTATATGCATAATTTGGCGACGAGCGCTCTCTATATGTATCACCTTTTTTTATTTCAAGTTTTTCTCCATGGCGCAATCCATCGATACTACTGTTGTACAAAAGTATACATTTTTAAAAGGCTAGAGGGCGGGGCAGTCTAGCTTGGTCGGTTTCACGAGAGGCGAGGGCCTTTGTGATTTGACGGCTCATTACTACTGGAAGGCGGGGCCTTGTGATTTTACTGCTCGTATAAATGCGCCGCGACCTGATCGAGGAGGAGCAAAGAACCGTGCGGTATACTCAAGTTTTCCACTAGAGTAGTACTGAGATGGAGGAGCACGAAACACGGCAGCATAGTGCCATATGGCGATAAAATGATCTAATTTGCTAGTCATCTCATTGTTAGCATTGTTCTATTCATTCCCTCAAAAAACAAAAACCATTGTTCTATTCATGCCTCGCAGAGAACGTGACACGTGCGGCGAAACACCCGAAGCAAAAGATGAAACACAGCAGCAAAAGAAGAAGATAGATTATCACCCCAAATGATCTAATTCGCCGCGGAGTCGTAACTGCTTCTTCATCGCCTCCACGACCTCCATCTCCTTGCGCGTCTCCTCCGCCATCTTCTTCATTCTATCCATGACGCGGGATTTCTCAACGCGAGCCTTCATCATCTATTCCACGGCCGCATTATGTATGTTGATAGCAGCCGGGTGCTCGATGCGGAGCTTCGCCAACTCCTCCTTCTGTTCCATGACGAGGGCCTGCAGCATCTTCATCGAGGAACTACTATTCTCATGCAGCTTCTTCCAGCCGGCGTTCTTATCCTTCAACAAGTCGATCTCGTGGCAGAGCTTCGCCTTGTCCTCCTGAAGTCGCAGGATTTCACCGGTCGCCTTCTTCTCCGAGGCAATGCTCTTCTTCAGCAGCATCACCAAGCCGGCGGTCAACTCCCCCTGCTGATTGAGCTCAGTGGGCATGTCGTCGAGGCTCTCCTGCAGCAACTCCGTCAAGCCTTGGATGAACTCCTTCTGCTTATTGAGGTGCTTATTGAGCTGATCGGGCATGCCGTCGGGGGATAACGACTCCAGCTCCGCCGGCTCGGCATGTTCGCCTCCGCGGCTAGGGCGCTCCTGGGAGCCATCGCCTGCCCATGAGAGATCTTTTGAGGTCTCTGCGTGGCGGCGAGCCCTCTCTTTTTTTTCCGCAGCCTTGGTTGCCGCTCCCTTGTTACGAGTAGTTCTCGACCTAGAGCTCTGCTCACCGGCCATGGCAACGACGGACGAAGAAGAAGCACTTATGAGGAGGAAAGGTAGAGTAATTTTTGGTTAGGTAGTTCCCCTTTTTATAACCTAAGTACTAGCACTAGTAGTACTAATACCTGCATAGTGGGAACACGTTCAGGTTTGGTACGTACTAGTAGGTGTGAGCAGGCTTTCGAATGTGATGGGAACAAGGTAAAGATTAATTGATGGTTTTGGTTTCGAGGCCCGAAACGACTCCCGATGAGTTTAGCGGAACATAAATTTCAAGTACTACACTGCTCAAATGCATAAATATTATGTTACTGTCAAAAATTGGCACAAAATACGAAGGAGACTAATGGAAGTACTACTAGCAACCCATGATTTAACTACTCGCATGCACGCAGTGGAGTAATAATGTCTTTCTTCCGCCCTCACGTCCACTCAATTTGCATGCGCTGTATTAATTGACCATCAATGAAGTGAACGACTTTACACGCGTCAAATTATCACATGGGGTGGATCTTGGTACAAAATTGCAAGGCATTATGTATGTGAATTATGCAATGCCATGCTGTTTAGGCAAGCGTCATATATGTAAATTATATCATGCCATCCTTTTTTGTATTTCTCATTGCTTTTGTCGACAATGTTTGTATATTCAACTGCTCTTCCTGTGCATCAGCCATTTGAATTGGTGATGGAGAAATCTGGAGTGAAAACAAGGTCTTTAGAGCTGACAATGCTACCTGCTGAAGCAGATATCTTGTTGGTTACAGATAGCTCTTCAGAGGAGGATTCAGAGGCAGATGACCAGTCCTATTATCCCCCTGAGGTGTATGCTCAAACTTGGCAGGGTTATATTACTCATATAATGCATATGTTGTATTGCAATGCTTAGTTTTTACATCATATACACAATATTGAATGCCATATCCTTAGTTGACACATCATATATGCAATTGCCCTCTGCTCACTTCCTTAGTATATAAATCATATATTTGAATTATGTCATGCCATGATGTTTACATAGAAAGCATGTATCTGAATTATGGCATGCCAACCCATTTTCTAAAGACATAATATAGTTATATCATCTCATCCTGTTTACATAGTCATCATATTTTAAATTATGTCATTCTATCCGTGCATTATATCATGCCATCATGTTTCCATCGACGGCATGTTTGTGATTTATGGCATGCCAACCACTTTAATAGACACATCGTATAGTTATATGATGTCATCCTGTTTACATAGGTCATCATATTTTGAAGTATGTCATTCTATCATGTTTAGTTAGCCATCATACATGTGAAATTGTGTCATGCTATCCTATTTAATTAGCCATCATATATGTGAAATTATGTCCTGCTATTCTGTTTGCTTAGACAACATAAATGTGAATTATTTCATGCCCTGTTTTCTTCCCTACTATCCATTGCACCTGTCTATCTTACAATGTCTGTAAATTCAATTACTTTTCTTGTTTATCAGCCATTTCAATTGGAGGGAGTGATGGCAGTATCTATGGGAGTAAAAACACGGTCTTCAGAAAAGATCGTGCTACCTGTCGATGCAGATAGAACCATGGTTGTACTTGCCCAAGAATCAGCCCCACCACACATAACCCACACTCATGCAGATTGTACCCCTACCCAGTTGGACAGAGAACCAGCTACACCCCTTCTAACCGCAACCCCAGCAGATAGACACCCAGTTGTCGTTGACACAGCACCGTCTCCACCACAGAGCACCCAAACACGAGCAGTTAGTAAGGCAACTGCAGTGCCCAACTCACGAGGATCACCACTCCGAACCTGAGTCAACGCTTAAAGCAGAAGAAGAATTGTTCTCAGGTCAGGTTCCATAGCTATGGTTCATACTACTTTGCTCTTGCATCACTGTATTTACTGATACCAACCAATTTCAAATTTGAAGGTTGCAACTGAAACTCCAATGGCGCAACAGGTGTGTTTTAAACTTGTTTCTTCAACGTGTTTGGCTGTTTGCTGTTGTAACTTGCTCTATGTTGATTTCAGTTTTAATTGAATAAACAGTTATGTTCTCATGCCATGCACATTACAAGTGTTGTTATTGCTGTGTAGTTTCCCACACTTATATTCTGTCTATGCTGCTTTGTCTTAAATAGATATGATTCGAACTGTATCTATCTTGATTTGGCAACATAAACTAGAATGGTATAGACCATACAGTGACCATACTACATAGATATATGTTTGTTTCATGTTGTTATCCTGTCCACCTTACTACTGAACTGGTTTACCAAAATGAGTTTCATATACTACATTGTAAACCTGAGATGTGTTTGTTTGTTTCTCTTTTAGAACGCGGATAAAATATTGGAGAAGAGTACCCTGTTATGCAATGGTAAAGGAAGTAATGCAGATAAGATTCAAGATAGTGAGACATCCCTGTTGGTATCCAAGAAAGCTGATAAAAACTATATTGAGGACACTGAGACAACCCCAAAGTCCTGTCTTGATGTAGTGTTCGAGTTACTGGCTACCACTACTGGCACTAGCTCTTCGAACTCGTTGCCTGAATCAGTTCGCCTTCTTGAGTCTCAACTTCAAGTTGAAAGACATCGATCAGATGTTATGTGACAAGAAGCCGAAGGACTGAGGAAGTCCCTGCAGAATTCAGATGCATGCTTTCTGGTGCAACAGCAAGCGCTGGAGGACTTAAGCACCAAACAAGAGAAAGTTAATAAGCCTGCTAAGCATCTTGCCAGCATTATGGGTACCCAGGATATTGTTTCTTGAGCTCTTCTGAAGTGGTTTCAGTTCTGGACTTGTTTTGCTACGGCGTTTATATGCTGTTGTGTTCCCTATATTTGCACTAGTGGCGAACTTTGATGCCCAGTGGATGTAATATGTGTAATAGCCGTGATAACCTAGTGTAAGTTGCTTGCTTATTTATTTCCTTGTTGTCTTGTTTATTTGTTTGCTTGTAGTCAGTGTAGTTCTTTTTCTGCGGTTTGCTAGTGGCTGCAATAACCTATTTTTTAAAACTAGGCCACAATAACCATGGGCTAATATTTACTATAGTGACACTGGACCTACGGGCCGTATAAACAGTGGGCCTTCTACGGGCCATAGAAACAATGGGCCTTCTACGGGCCGCAGAAACAATGGGCCTTCTACGGGTCGTATCATCAATGGGCCTTATATGGGCAGTATGATCGATTGGCCAAACATGGGCCAATAACAGGTCGCATTATGGCCGTAAACGGGCTAGAGTTGGAATCGTCCGTTCATGGGGAAACCATAACGGGTCATCATTAATAGGTCGTATTTCATGACGCTATGAAAACGGCCCAACGTGTTAACGGACCACAAACGGGCCGACTATAACCATGGGCTGAATTTGGCCCATAAGCAGAAAATGATAGTAATGGGACGTAAGTAACGAATGCTGGAAATGAGCCCAAGAATAAATGGCCTCTGAGAAGGCCGAAAGATAACATGGGCTGGAAACGGCCCAACAGAATAACGCACCCTTAATGGGTATAAAGTGATACATTGTTCATTACGGGCCAGTTTCACCACGGGCCGTTAATGGGTGTAAAGTAATACACTGTTCATTACGGGCCAGTTTCACCATGGGCCGTTAATAGGCCAAGAGTTACATAGGGCCTCATATGGGCCAAAAGACGTCATGGGCCATACATGGGCCAGAAGTGAAAACGGGCTGGAATCATATTGGGTGGCCCAGATGACGCTACTGGGCCTAATTCGGATAGGGCATAACGGGCCTTGGGTTAGCGGGCTGTAAATGGGCTATATGCGAACAAGCCGTTAACAGGCTTTACATGGGCCGGCCCGCCACCTTTTGACCAAGTCAAACGGTGTAACACCCCACATGTAACTTTCCATCTTTGTAACTCCAACTCTTGCCATTTTCGGCTATGTGATATGATATTTCCTCCGTGGTTGGGTTTTGTCTTTTGTTTTTCATTTTATTCATGTCATGCATATCATATCATGTCATCATGTGCATCTCATTTGCATACGTGTTCGTCTTATGCATCCGAGCATTTTCCCCGTTGACTGTTTCGTAATCCGACACTCCCACATGCACCGGCGCACCCCTCTTGTCTCTTTTCGTGTGCGGATGTTGAACGTTCTCGGAATGGACCGAGCCTTGCCAAGTGGCCCTGGTATAGCAACGATAGACCCTGTCAAGTTTCGGGTCATTTGGAGCTCGTTTGGTACTCCAACGGTTATCCGCATATCCGCAAAGGCCTCTTTTAAGTTGCAGCCCAACACCCCTCCAAAACAGCCCAATAACCCATCTAACTCCCTTCCATGCTCTCCGTCGTTCGATCACGATCGTGTGGGCGAAAGCCGCACCTCATTTGGAGCTTCCTAGCTCCTTCTACCTATAAAAACACCCTCTCCCCCGAAATCCCGGGTCAAAACCACCCTAACCCTAGCCCCGCTCCTCTCAGCGCCGCCGGACACATCAGGACGGAGCCGGACGCGTCCGCCGCCGCGCCCGCAGCCAATCCGCGGCTGTCACGTGGGTAACCCGCGCCCACATCGTCGCCGGCCCG
>NC_057798.1:263551668-263557028 GCF_018294505.1 Triticum aestivum | reverse complement strand
GTGGTCCCGGGCCGCCGCCGCCCGCGCGCGGATCTCCTCCGCCCTCCTCCACTCTGGCCTCCCCGAGGCTCCTCTCCGGCAGCCCGCTCTGGCCGTTGCTCCGGCCATCTCCCTCCCGCTCCGGCCGACGAACCTCGTACAGCGCGCCCAGATCCGATCGGGACACTCAGCGGTTGGCTTCTTCTCCCCCATTTTTTTCGTCTAAGTCTTTTTCTGCTGTTAAAATCATTGCATCTTCATCGCATCGCATCTTCGCACCCGTAACTCTGTTTCGTGCGTATAATATGTCAAATTGTTCATCTAGAAGAGTACATCATTTCATTCCATTGCGTAATTTGCATTTGAGCTCATCTTGATGCCCGAAATGCTGTAGGAAGAGGGCTTCATATCGTTAGTTTCAGAATCCTATCAGCACGAGCTCTTTTGTCATTTTTGCCATGATTGATGTGTGCATCCTATGAGGGTGATCCCTAAATGTGTTTTGAACTAGGCTATGTCTTCTTTACAGAGGTGCTTACCATGTATTTTTGTGATCAATGTGGTGACTAGCACAAGCATGCAAACTAGGCTTCGTGTTAACGCTGATTTTAGTTCCTGTTCTGCTGTAAATTTGATGCCATGTAAACATGCTGCTACAGAGAGATCCATGCATAATTTGAGATACTTCAGTAAGGGTGTTTTGAAAACATGGTTTTGCTCTATCCATCCATGGTCCTGGTTGCAATTATGGAGTAGTCTAGCATGTCATTTTCATGCTCTACTTTTGCTTCAAATTGTTTCCTGGCAGATTGTTTACATGTTATTCAATTTGGCCGAGGTTGTTGTAGTTGGTCCGGATATGCTATGATGTTGTTTCTTGCCATGTATAGCTTCTATGTCATGTCTTCTTGATGAATGTATGCTTAGTTTATCATGAGGAGCTCTGTAGTAAGTGCATCGAGCTCGCGAAGGTGCCTTCATAATTATTTCAATGCCATGCTTTGTTTGCTGAAATCTGTTAACGAAACTTGCTATGTTTACGTGGGTGCCATCATATTTTCTAGTCCTTTTTGGCTTATGGTCATTAAGGGACTTCTGATTTATGCTTTGAGTAGATACATGCCATGTCTTATTTTTCTATTATAAGTTCATGTAGCATGTTGATAACCTGCTCTGAACATTGCTTTGTGCTGCTGTTTATGCCATGTCCAGCCTGTTAATTTTTTGCACTTTCTCCATGCTTGTTTGAACCTGTTATGATGTGAATGAGCCGTAGCTCAGTGTTCCTCTTTTGTAAAGCATCTCCTGTAGATCATTGTCATATGCTTTGTTTTTATGTTGGGGTGTTGTAGCATAGTTTCTTGTTGCATGCTAAGTAGCATCGCGCTGTTAATCGCAGCTTTGTGCCATACTTGTCTTGCTTGTCATTTGCAAACCGTGCATCCGTTCCCAGTGATCTTTATATCGATTTCAACCGAAATCATCTCATCTTTCCAGCGGCATACTTGGTTTGCCAAGTTTATACCTTGTTCAAACTTTTTCCTCCCGAAGCACGCATATGCATTGCATATCACATCTCGCATATCATGACATGTTTTGCATCATATTGCTTGCGCATTGCACCGTGATTTATTGTGGTTCCTTTGCTTGTGTTCTTGGTTTGGGTAGAGCCGGGAGACGAGTACGTGCACGAGGAACCTGTTGAGTACGCTTACGAGGATCCAGCCTTCGACAACTCTGAGAACCTTGCAGGCAAGATGATCATACCTTCGAAATCATTACTATCTTTGCTTGCTAGTACTCGCTCTTTCGCTATGTTAGCCCTACCTGCCTTTATCTACCATGCCTACCTGTTGCCATGTTGAACCTCTAACCATCCTGTCCTAGCAAACGTTGTTTGGCCATGTCACCGCTTTTGCTCGGCCCCTCTTATAGCATTGTTAGCTGCAGGTGAAGCTGAAGTTTGTTCCAGGTCGGAACGTGGTTATTTTGGGGTATCACAATATCTCTTGTTTATATTTAATGCACCTTATATACTTGGTAAAGGGTGGAAGGCTCGGCCTTATGCCTGGTGACTTGTTCCACTCTTGCCGCCCTAGTTCCGTATACCGGTGTTATGTTCCTTGATTTTGCGTTCCTTACACGGTTGGGTGATTTATGGGACCCCCTTAACAGTTCGCTTTGAATAAAACTCCTCCAGCAAGGCCCAAACTTGGTTTTACCATTTGCCACCTAAGCCTTTTCCTTTGGGTTTTCGCGAGCCCAAGGGTCATCTTTATTACCCCCCCCCCCCCGGGCCAGTGCTCCTTCGAGTGTTGGTCCGAAATGAGATGCCTGCAGGGCCACCTCGGGGAAACTTAAGGGCTGGTTTTACTCGTAGCTAGTCTCATCCGGTGTTGCCCTGAGAACGAGATATGTGCAGCTCCTATCGGGATTTGTCAGCGCATCGGGCGGCTTTGCTGGTCTTGTTTTACCATTGTCGAAATGTTTTGTGAACGGGGATTCCGAGACTGATCGGGTCTTCCCGGGAGAAGGTCTATTCCTTCGTTAACCGTGAGAGCTTGTGATGGGCTGAGTTGGGACACCCCTGCAGGGTATATAATCTTTCGAAAGCCGTGCCCACGGTTATGAGGCAGATGGGAATTTTTTAATGTCCGGTTGTAGATAACTTGACACTTGACCTCTTTAAAATGCATCAACCGTGTGTGTAGCCGTGATGGTCTCTTCTCGGCGGAGTCCGGGAAGTGAACACGGTTTGTGTTATGCTTGACGTAAGTAGTTTCAGGATCACTTCTTGATCGCTTCTAGCTTCTCGACCGCCGCGTTGCTTCTCTTCTCGCTCTCATTTGCGTATGTTAGCCACCATATATGCTTAGTGCTTGCCGCAGCTCCACCATATCACACCTTTACCTACCTATGAGCTTAAATAGTCTTGATCTCGCGGGTGTGAGATTGCTGAGTCCTCGTGGCTCACAGATTCTACCAAAACAGATGCAGGTGTCGAGGATACTGGCGCAGATGGCGCAACTGAGCTGAAGTGGGAATTTGATGAGGCCCTTGGTCGTTACTATGTATTGTTTCCAGATGATCAGTAGAGGTGCCCAGTCGGGACGATCGGGGATCTGTGTAGCATTTGGGGTAGTATTCTTTTATTTTGGTTCCGTAGTCGGACCTTGAGTGTAATCTGGATGATGGATGTTTATTTATGTATTGTGTGAAGTGGCGACTGAAAGCCAACTATGTATCTTTTCCCTTATGTATTACATGGGTTGTGCGAAGATTACCTCACTTGCGACATTGCTTTCAATGCGGTTATGCCTCTAAGTCGTGCTTCGACACGTGGGAGATATAGCCGCATCGAGGGCGTTACAAGTTGCTAATCAGAGCCATCCCCGACTTAGGAGCCCCTGCTTGATTGTTTGCTGGCGATGTTGAGTCTAGAAACAAAAATGTTTTGAGTCTTAGGATTATATATATCGGAGAGTAGGATTCTTTTTACTCCTCAGTCCCTTCGTCGCTCTGGTGAGGTCTCCTGACGTAGATGTTTTGACTATCCTCTTCTCAAATTTCACTAAAAAAAATTTAGGATCACGCGGGTATCTTGGAATCGTTCTGATAGTTTTTTGACGAGAACATTGTTCTTGGTGCCTCCTGACATTTAGGGGTTGTGGCAATGTCCCGGGGAGTTGAGCTCCGAGGTGTTGTCGTCACAATTTTATCGTTGCAGTTCTGGAATACCTGAGATTTGCCGACATCGAAAATCTCTTTTATGCAGTTGTTGGTGAGATAACCCCGATAACCCAGTACTGGGGCGAGCTCGGGAGTATTGCCATAACTCGTATAACGGATGCTTTTCGAAGGTTGAGGTACACGATTTTCGAAGGTTTCTTGGTTATGTGTTGACGGATGGATACAGCTGGATGTAGGGATTGCTAGTTTGGGTGAGATATTGTGCTTCCCCTGTATCCCAACACCAGATTGCATAACCAGAAAGTTTCGGGAGTTTATAGGTGGGATTCAAGTAGCTCTAGCATTTCTTCCCGCAGATATTTGGTTTGTGATTGGGTAATCCTTACCACGTATTTGTTCTAGTCGTACCTTGTTTATTTCATTCATCAATATCTATTCAAGTGGCTTCTCACCTTAATGGACGTGTGATGTTTGCTTTGGAATTCATTCGTTCATCCTTGTTCGAATGTTTATTGTGAAGACTATATGTTGCAATTTCTATCCGATTGATTCAACTTGTCTATCTGTCTATCAAGATGCTAACGGATGTCACCCTCTCAGGATGGCTCCGCCAACGCGTCTGAATCCGGAACGCAATGATGGGAGTCAGGCGAACCCTCCACCTCCACCTCCGCCTCCGGAGGCATGGCAAGCTTTGATGGCAGCCTCTAGCGCTCATGCTCAGATGATGATCCAGCTCATGCAAGAGCGCAACCAAGGTCAAGGAAACCAAGGGAATCAAGGTCAAGGGCAGTTCAATCATCAGCCTCAGTTTCCTACCCTCAACCAATTCCTTGCAAATCAGCCGAAGTCTTTCAGCTATTGTGTCGAGGCCACAGACGCCGATGATTGGCTCGTGGATATCAACAAGCATTTTGAATGCAGCAATGTCAGGCCTGAGGACTATGTCAAGTTCGCTTCTTTTCAGCTCAAGGATCAGGCAGCTGATTGGTTCCAGCAATACAAGGATTCCAGAGGTGGTCGAGTGATTACTTGGACTGATTTCTGTCGGGACTTTAAAGCTCACCATATTCCTACCAGTGTTGTTGAGAGCAAGCGAGAGGAGTTCCGCAATCTCAAGCAAGGCAACATGTCAGTGTATGAATATAACAAGCAGTTTCAGAAACTTGCTCGCTTTGCTAAGCAAGATGTTCCAGATGAGAAAAGTATGATCTATCAGTTCAGAGGTGGCCTTAGAGAGGATCTGCAGTTAGCTCTCGTTCTTATTGAGCCTACTCAGTTTGATCAATTCTACAATATGGCACTCAAGCAAGAAGGTGCTCAGCTCAAGTGTGAGGCTTCTAAGAAGAGAATCAGAGATGCAGTGCAATCTTCTTCTTCCTCACAAGTGGCAGCTAAGCAGCAGAAGTTCTACCTGCCTCCTCCTCCGTTTCGTCAGCCTTACCAGCAAAAGAACTCAGGTGGTCGTGGATCTTCCCACCCACCCAACCCAAGCTATCAGAACAAGTCTCAGTCTCAAGCTCCAAGGTCAAGTGCTCCTTATCACCGTCCGCTCTCAGAAGTGACTTGCAACAAGTGCCAGCAGAAAGGTCACTACGCGAACAAATGCTTAAATCAAAGGCGCCTTCCTCCTCCTCCTCCTGTGAGATCTTCAAGCAATGCAGTGGTCAAGCATAATTCCAAGTTTGCAA
>NC_057798.1:263547059-263551351 GCF_018294505.1 Triticum aestivum | reverse complement strand
CTCAGTCTCAAGCTCCAAGGTCAAGTGCTCCTTATCACCGTCCGCTCTCAGAAGTGACTTGCAACAAGTGCCAGCAGAAAGGTCACTACGCGAACAAATGCTTAAATCAAAGGCGCCTTCCTCCTCCTCCTCCTGTGAGATCTTCAAGCAATGCAGTGGTCAAGCATAATTCCAAGTCTGCAAAGGTCAACATGTTGAATGCAGCTCAGGCAGAGGATTCTTCAGATGTGATCATGGGTAATCTTCCAGTTAATGATATTCCTGCAAAAGTCTTATTTGATACTGGTGCATCGCATTCTTTCATGTCATATCCTTTTGCATCGAAGCACAATTTTGACACAGAGGAGTTACCTAGAGCTATGCAAGTTATTTCTCCAGCTAAGCGTTTGAGCGCTAGCATGATGGTTCCAAATGTCGGTATCAAGATGGGCGACTATAAATTTCTATCTTCTCCAGTTGTTCTTGGCGATTCTGATATTGATCTAATTCTCAGGATGGACTGGCTTTCTAAGCACAAGGCTCAGCTTGATTGTGCTGCCAGGCAAATTCAATTGACTCACCCTTCTGAGGATGTTATCATCTATGCCGCTTGTGATGAAACCATTCGGTTGTTTTCTCTCATTGAGAAGGGCGAATTGGATGCTATTTATCAAATTCCAGTCGTTTGTGAGTACCAAGATGTCTTTCCAGAAGAGCTTCCGGGTATGCCTCCTCATCTGCCAGTCGAGTTCGTTATTGATCTTGAGCCTGGTACAGAACCCGTTTGCAAGCGTCCTTACAAGCTTGGACCCAAGGAGCTGAAGGAATTGAAGAAGCAGCTCGATGAACAAGAGCATCTGGGTTTGATCAGACCGAGTTCTTCCCCATGGGGTTGTGGAGTGCTTTTTGTCCAGAAGAAGGATGGCACGGACTGACTTTGTGTCGATTACCGTCCATTGAACAAGAAGACAATCAAGAACAAGTACCCACTTCCCAACATCAATGAGCTTTTCGAGCAACTCAAGGGTGCTAAAGTATTCTCCAAGCTTGACCTTCGTATGGGTTATCATCAGATTCGCATTCGTGAAGAAGATATTCCCAAGACAGCATTCAGAACAAGCTATGGTTCTTATGAATATACGGTCAAGTCTTTCGGCCTTGTCAATGCTCCTCCAACGTTGTCTCGCATGATGAATTTTATCTTCAACCCCTACACCAATGAATTTGTTCTGGTGTATCTCGATGATATTTTGGTCTTCTCCAAGAATAAGCAGGATCATGCCAAACATTTGCGATTGGTGCTCGACAAGCTCAGAGAGCATCAATTCTATGCGAAGTTTTCCAAATGTGAGTTCTGGCTTGATGAAGTTCTTTATCTTGGCCACATCATCTCCGCCAAGGGAATTGCTGTTAATCCAGAAAAGGTTTCTGCAGTTGTGAATTGGGAACCTCCTCAGAATGTCAAACAGCTCCGCAGTTTTCTCGGTCTTGCAAGCTATTGCCGAAGATTCGTTGAGAACTTCTCTAAGATTGCAAAGCCTCTTTCCAACCTCCTCCAGAAGCATGTCAAGTATGTCTGGACGCCTAAGTGTGACGTCGCTTTCAACACCCTCAAAGAGAAGCTAGTCACAGCTCCTGTTTTGACTCCTCCTGATGAATCCAAGCCATTCGAAGTATTCTGTGATGCTTCCCTTCAAGGTCTCGGTGCTGTGTTGATGCAAGAGAAGAAAGTTGTGGCCTATACCTCTCGTCAGTTGAAGCCCAACGAAAAGAACTACCCCACTCACGATCTTGAGTTGGCGGCAGTTGTCCATGCATTGATAACATGGAGACATCTCTTATTGGGAAGGCAAGTGGACATTTTCACCGATCACAAGAGCCTCAAGTATATCTTCACTCAACCCAACCTTAATCTCAGGCAAACTCGATGGGTCGAAATGATTCAGGAGTACAATCCGAGTATCGAATATACTCCTGGCAAGGCGAATGTGATTGCAGATGCTTTGAGCAGAAAGCCTTATTGCAATAGTCTAATTCTCAAGCTGTTTCAACCGGATCTTTGTGAAGCCTTCAGCAAGCTGAATCTTCAAGTTGTTCCTCAAGGCTTTCTTGCCAACCTCATAGTCTCTCCTACTTTGGAAGATCAAATTCGTGAGGCACAACTCCTGGATACCATGGTGAAGAAGGTGAAACGTGGTATTGACAAGGGCATTCCCAAATACAAGTGCTATCGCTTGGATGACAAAGATACTCTTTTCTTCGAGGATCGAATTGTGGTTCCAAAGGGTGATCTGAGAAAAGTCATCATGAATGAGGCACACAATTCCCTCCTATCCATTCATCCTGGAAGTACAAAGATGTACCATGACCTCAAGCAGTCATATTGGTGGACTCGAATGAAGCGAGAGATTGCTCAATTCGTGAATGAATGTGATGTCTGCAGAAGAGTGAAAGCAGAACACCAACGACCAGCTGGTCTCCTCCAACCTCTTGCTATTTCAGAATGGAAGGTTGACCATATCGAGATGGACTTCGTGACTGGTTTTCCTAAGTCCAAGCGTGGAAATGATGCTATCTTCGTTGTCATTGACAAGCTTACCAAAGTGGCTCATTTTCTTCCTATCAAAGAATCTATCATAGCAGCTTAGCTGGCAGAGCTATACACATCTAGAATTGTCTCCTTGCACGGCATTCCACAATTGATATCTTCAGATCGTGGAAGCATCTTCACTTCTAAGTTCTGGGACTCCTTTCAGACGGCCATAGGTTCCAACATTCGTTTCAGTACAGCTTTCCATCCTCAAACAAGTGGCCAAGTCGAGCGACTCAATCAAATCCTTGAAGATATGCTCAGGGCTTGTGTCATCTCTTTCGGGATGAAGTGGGAAGATTGTCTTCCATATGCCGAGTTTTCCTACAACAATAGCTTCCAAGCGAGTTCGGGCAAGGCCCCATTCGAAATTCTCTATGGCAGAAAGTGTCGTACTCCTCTCAACTGGTCTGAGACAGGTGAATGCCAACTTCTTGGCAACGACATGATCACAGAAGCCGAAGAAATGTGCAAAGTCATTCGTGAGAATCTCAAAGCCGCGCAATCGTGACAGAAGAGTTGCTATGATAGCAAGCACTGTGACTTGGTTTTTGAAATCGAAGACTATGTCTACCTCCGCGTCTCTCCAATGAAAGGCACTCGTCGCTTCGGTATCAAAGGTAAGCTTGCCCTTAGATACGTGGGTCCTTTCAAGATCATTGGCAAAAGAGGCGATCTCGCCTATCAACTTGAGCTTCCATCCAACTTTGCGAACGTGCACGATGTGTTTCACGTGTCACAGCTTCGCAAGTGCTTCAAGACTCCTGAGCACACTATCAACTTCGAAGAAATCGACCTCCAAGAAGATCTCTCTTATCATGAGCACCCTGTTGCTATTCTCGAAGAAACCGAGCGCAAGACTCGCAACAAGTCAATCAAATTCCTGAAAGTGAAGTGGTCACACCATTCCGACCGAGAAGCCACCTGGGAGCGCGAGGATCACCTCCGTTCCGAATATCCGGAGTTCTTTTAGTCCTAGATCTCGGGACGAGATCCTCTTGTAGTGGTGGAGTGTTGTAACACCCCGGATGTAACTTTCCATCTTTGTAACTCCAACTCTTGCCATTTTCGGCTATGTGATATGATATTTCCTCCGTGGTTGGGTTTTGTCTTTTGTTTTTCATTTTATTCATGTCATGCATATCATATCATGTCATCATGTGCATCTCATTTGCATACGTGTTCGTCTTATGCATCCGAGCATTTTCCCCGTTGACCGTTTCGCAATCCGACACTCCCACATGCACTGGCGCACCCCTCTTGTCTCTTTTCGTGTGCGGATGTTGAACGTTCTCGGAATGGACCGAGCCTTGCCAAGTGGCCCTGGTATAGCACCGGTAGACCACATGTCAAGTTTCGGGTCATTTGGAGCTCATTTGGTACTCCAACAGTTATCCGCATATCCGCAAAGGCCTCTTTTAAGTTGTAGCCCAACACCCCTCCAAAACAGCCCAATAACCCATCTAACTCCCTTCCATGCTCTCCGTCGTTCGATCACGATCGTGTGGGCGAAAGCCGCACCTCATTTGGAGCTTCCTAGCTCCTTCTACCTATAAAAACACCCTCTCCCCCGAAATCCCGGGTCAAAACCACCCTAACCCTAGCCCCGCTCCTCTCCGCGCCGCCGGACACGTCCGGACGGAGCCGGACGCGTCCGCCGCCGCGCCCGCAGCCAATCCGCGGCTGCCACGTGGGCAACCCGCGCCCACATCGCCGCCGGCCC
>NC_057798.1:263529006-263546449 GCF_018294505.1 Triticum aestivum | reverse complement strand
CCGCCGTCGCCTCCCGCGCCGCCGCGGTCCCGCGCCACCGCCGCCCGCGCGCGGATCTCCTCCGCCCTCCTCCACTCTGGCCTCCCTGAGGCTCCTCTCCGGCAGCCCGCTCCGGTCGTTGCTCCGGCCATCTCCCTCCCGCTCCGGCCGACAAACCTCGTATAGCACGCCCAGATCCGATCGGGACACTCAGCGGTTGACTTCTTCTCCCCCGTTTTTTTCGTCTGTCTTTTTCTGCTGTTAAAATCATTGCATCTTCATTGCATCGCATCTTCGCACCCGTAGCTCCGTTTCGTGCGTATAATATGTCAAATTGTTCGCCTCGAAGAGTACATCATTTCATTCCATTGCGTCATTTGCATTTGAGCTCATCTTGATGCCCGAAATGCTGTGAGGAAGAGGGCTTCATATCGTTAGTTTCAGAATCCTATCAGCACGAGCTCTTTTGTCATTTTTGCCATGATTGATGTGTGCATCCTATGAGGGTGATCCCTAAATGTGTTTTGAACTAGGCTATGTCTTCTTTAAATAGGTGCTTACCATGTATTTTTGTGATCAATGTGGTGACTAGCACAAGCATGCAAACTAGGCTTCGTGTTAACGCTGATTTTAGTTCCTATTCTGCTGTAAATTTGATTCCATGTAAACATGCTGCTACAGAGAGATCCATGCATAATTTGAGATACTTCAGTAAGGGTGTTTTGAAAACATGGTTTTGCTCTATCCATCCATGGTCCTGGTTGTAATTATGGAGTAGTCTAGCATGTCATTTTTGTGCTCTACTTTTGCTTCAAGTTGTTTCCTGGCAGATTGTTTACATGTTATTCAATTTGGCCGAGGTTGTTGTAGTTGGTCCGGATATGCTATGCTGTTGTTTCTTGCCATGTATAGCTTCTATGTCATGTCTTCTTGATGGATGTATGCTTAGTTTATCATGAGGAGCTCTGTAGTGAGTGCATCGAGCTCGCGAAGGTGCCTTCATAATTATTTCAATGCCATGCTTTGTTTGCTGAAATCTGTTAACGAAACTTGCTATGTTTACGTGGGTGCCATCATATTTTCTAGTCATTTTTGGCTTATGGTCAGTAAGGGACTTTTGATCTATGCTTTGAGTAGATTCATGCCATGTCTTATTTTGCTATTATAAGTTCCTGTAGCATGTTGATAACCTGCTCTGAACATTGCTTCGTGCTGCTGTTTATGCCATGTCCAGCTTGTTAATTTTTTGCACTTTCTCCATGCTTGTTTGAACCTGTTATGATGAGAATGAGCCGTAGCTCAGTGTTCCTCTTTTGTAAAGCATCTCCTGTAGATCATTGCCATATGCTTTGCTTTTATGTTGGGGTGTTGTAGCATAGTTTCTTGTTGCATGCTAAGTAGCATCGTGCTGTTAATCGCAGCTTTGTGCCATACTTGTCTTGCTTGTCATTTGCAAACCGTGCATCTGTTCCCGGTGATCTTTATATCGATTTCAACCGAAATCATCTCATCTTTCCAGAGGCATACTTGGTTTGCCAAGTTGATGCCTTGTTCATCCTTTTTCCTCCCGAAGCACGCATATGCATTGCATATCACATCTCGCATATCATGACATGTTTTGCATCATATTGCTTGCGCATTGCACCGTGATTTATTGTGGTTCCTTTGCTTGTGTTCTTGCTTTGGGTAGAGCCGGGAGACGAGTACGTGCACAAGGAACCTGTTGAGTATGCTTACGAGGATCCAGCCTTCGACAACTCTGAGAACCTTGCAGGCAAGATGATCATACCTTCGAAATCATTACTATCTTTGCTTGCTAGTACTCGCTCTTTCGCTATGTTAGCCCTACCTGCCTTTATCTACCATGCCTACCTATTGCCATGTTGAACCTCTAACCATCCTGTCCTAGCAAACCGTTGTTTGGCCATGTCACCGCTTTTGCTCAGCCCCTCTTATAGCATTGTTAGCTGCAGGTGAAGCTGAAGTTTGTTCCAGGTCGGAACGTGGTTATTTTGGGGTATCACAATATCTCTTGTTTATATTTAATGCACCTTATATACTTGGTAAAGGGTGGAAGGCTCGGCCTTATGCCTGGTGACTTGTTCCACTCTTGCCGCCCTAGTTCCGTATACCGGTGTTATGTTCCTTGATTTTGCGTTCCTTACACGGTTGGGTGATTTATGGGATCCCCTTAACAGTTCGCTTTGAATAAAACTCCTCCAGCAAGGCCCAAACTTGGTTTTACCATTTGCCACCTAAGCCTTTTCCTTTGGGTTTTCGCGAGCCCAAGGGTCATCTTTATTACCCCCCCCCCCCCCGGGCCAGTGCTCCTTCGAGTGTTGGTCCGAAATGAGCTGCCTGCGGGGCCACCTCGGGGAAACTTGAGGGCTGGATTTACTCGTAGCTAGTCTCATCCGGTGTTGCCCTGAGAACAAGATATGTGCAGCTCCTATCGGGATTTGTCAGCGCATCGGGCGGCTTTGCTGGTCTTGTTTTACAATTGTCGAAATGTTTTGCGAACCGGGATTCCGAGACTGATCGGGTCTTCCCGGGAGAAGGTCTATTCCTTTGTTGACCGTGAGAGCTTCTGATGGGCTGAGTTGGGACACCCCTGCAGGGTATATAATCTTTCGAAAGCCGTGCCCGCGGTTATGAGGCAGATGGGAATTTGTTAATGTCCGGTTGTAGATAACTTGACACTTGACCTCTTTAAAATGCATCAACCGTGTGTGTAGCCGTGATGGTCTCTTCTCGGCGGAGTCCGGGAAGTGAACACGGTTTGTGTTATGCTTGACGTAAGTAGTTTCAGGATCACTTCTTGATCGCTTCTAGCTTCTCGACCGCCGCGTTGCTTCTCTTCTCGCTCTCATTTGCGTATGTTAGCCACCATATATGCTTAGTGCTTGCCGCAGCTCCACCATATCACACCTTTACCTACCTATGAGCTTAAATAGTCTTGATCTCGTGGGTGTGAGATTGCTGAGTCCTCGTGGCTCACAGATTCTACCAAAACAGATGCAGGTGCCGAGGATACTGGCGCAGATGGCGCAACTGAGCTGAAGTGGGAATTTGATGAGGCCCTTGGTCGTTACTATGTATCGTTTCCAGATGATCAGTAGAGGTGCCCAGTCGGGACGATCGGGGATCTGTGTAGCATTTGGGGTAGTCTTCTTTTATTTTGGTTCCGTAGTCAGACCTTGAGTGTAATCTGGATGATGGATGTTTATTTATGTATTGTGTGAAGTGGCGACTGTAAGCCAACTATGTATCTTTTCCCTTATGTATTACATGGGTTGTGCGAAGATTACCTCACTTGCGACATTGCTTTCAATGCGGTTATGCCTCTAAGTCGTGCTTCGACACATGGGAGATATAGCCGCATCGAGGGCATTACAAATAGGCCGGCCTTTTCACAGGAATGGGCCTCTGTTGGGCCATGCCACGTGTCGACATATCATAGGCGCCTTCTGTCCAATGAGTGGATGACATCTGTCCCAACGGTGAGCCGACACGTGTTTCCTCCAGCCAATGATGATTTTACACATGGAAAATCCCCATTGGTCGGGGCTGTTAACGGGTTATCAGATGCAAAACTCGACCCGATAGCTTAACGGCGTTCTGTTACGGTGGATGCCATGTGTCGGTCACCCTTGACAAAAGCACTTCTGTGACGCGCGATTTATCGTCATGGAAGTGGACACTTCCATGATGATAATTTTGGTAATGTCATGGAACACTTCTACGACAGCACAGGTATGACTATCTTGATTCTGTCATAAATTTGTCATGGATGTACATGCATGACAAAAAACGCGACCTACTGTGACAAACACGTATCATCACGGAAGTGTTTTTTTGTAGTGATTAAGCGGCGTGACAGGCTTGTCGGGCTGCCCCCACAGCATGACACCTAGCAGTGCATTTAATGCACCTTGTCCTAACTGCTAGAGTTAGGTATGATAGCACTGTTTGCTATCTAATCAGTAGATAAATAATGTTTTGCCATTGTGGTTACCCCTTGAACTATAAAAGGAGGTCCAAGGCGACCTAGCAAAGGATTCGAACCCTCACACACTTTACGCGTGTAGCTGCTCTCCCTGAGGCAACCTTGCCAAGATTGAGCACCACCCACTCGTTGTGTTTCCTTCCACTCAATCCACCAAAGCAAGAGTAGGGTATTACGCTTCACAGCGGCCTGAACCTGGGTAAAAACCACCAGTGTCATCATCGTTGAGTTGCTCCATGGTTTCTGCTCTTTGTGCAACATGATCTCCCCCTTGCCGAACCACAAGGGGCTCACTGCCCCATAGGTGATTGTATCCAGCCACGACATGGTAACAAAGGTGCAGCAAGATAGCCCAATACTTTTTCTAGCAAAGGACAGGCCAGAACAGTCTCTTATAATAAGCAAAGCGTTCTTGAGGGCACACAGGAATTTCATCTAGTCACTTTCATCATGTTGGTTTGATTCGTGTTCGCTACTTTGATTATTTTATATGTGGGTGGACCAGTACTTGGGTGCTGTTCTTACTTGAACAAGCCTCCCACTTATGATTACCCCCTCTTGCAAGCATCCACAACTACGAAAGAAGAATTAAGATTAATCTAACCATAGCATGAAACATGTGGATCCAAATCAGCCCCTTGCAGAATAGCGCATAAACTAGGGTTTAAGCTTCTGTTACTCTAGCAACTCATCATCTAATTACTAATCCACAATGTATTCCATTAGGCCCAAAGATGGTGAAGTGTCATGTAGTCGACGTTCACATGACACCACTAAAAGGAAGCAACACCATACACATCATCAAAATATCGAATGAATACCAGATTCACATGATTACTTATGACAAGACTTCTCTCATGTCCTCAGGAACAAAAGTAACTACTCACAAATCATATTCATGTTCAAGATTGTAGGGTTACTGAATATCATTAAGGATATGAACATATAATCTCCCACCAAATAAACCAACTAGCTCAACTACAAGATGTATCAACACTACTAGCAACCCACAAGTACCAATCTGAGGTTTGGATACAAAGATTGAGTACAAGAGATGAACTAGGGTTTGAGATGAGATGGTGCTGGTGAAGATGCTGATGAAGATTGGTCCTCCCATGATGAGAGGGTTGTTGGTGATGACGATGTTATGCTTAGATTCCCCCCTCCCAGAGGGAAGTGTCCCCGACGGAATCGCTCTGCCGGAGAGCAAAAGTGCTCCTGCCCAAGTTCTGCCTCGAGATGGCAGTGCTCTGTCCCAAAAGTCCTCTCTTTTTTTCTAGGGAAAATGGGCTTATATACCATTGGTAAAGCGAGGTGCTATACAAACGGTTTTAACCCCTTTCGGCGACGGCATTTTGAACCGTCGCCTAGTGAGTGTGGGTGATAGGGGGGTCCTTGCCACATGACCCATAAACCATTGGGGATAGGCCCTCCGACCAAACACGCTTGGCGAAATAAGATCATGTGCGACGGGCGAGCAATCAAATACAATTATACAGGCCCAATCAGTTCTGATCGTAAATACATCCCACACAGTGAGTCCCAGACAAACATTTTCGTTCATATGTACATTCCACACAGTCAATCCTAGGAATACGTTTCCGTTCGTATGTACATACCACACAGTCAATCCAAGAAGTATATTTTTGTTCATATGTACGTCCCACACGGTCAATCCAGGGGAAACGTTTCTGTTCGCATGTACATCACACACAATTTTCCTCATTAAATCATTTGTGATAGCGTTGCCATTGCAAACGATATTAACAATTTTATCGTTTGCTTTATTGAATTTATCACACATGGTGCATAGAAGAAACTGTGTGGCATAGACTGTCCATCACACACACTTTTTATGTGGTAAACGTTTGCGCAAGGTGGCCTAATGCAAACAGTTTTCAATAGGAAGTCGTGTGTGATTGTTCATTGATTCAACATGATTTATTCCTAGAAACTGTCTGCATTGTCTGAGGTCATCGCCCAAGGTGTTTTCTCAATAACCGTTTGCAATAGAAAAACCCAATTAGCAGGCTAATTGGCCTATTATTAACAGTCCATTTATTAATCTAATTGACATTTCCTATTAAGCACACGGTATATTTCATTTTTGTATTAAGGAAGCGGGATTTCATAATTGAAATACATCAAAGTACAACATCATATAGCTTCAGCACTTAGCTAGCCCATTACACAACTGCACCAACACCAAGTTTCACATGCAACATCTATAACCTTTCAAAATTAGCATCATAGACGGTGCATAGACAGATGAATCTCATCTGGAAAACTGCTGAAGTGGAAGGCGGATATTGAGCCTTCATTGATGTTGAAGGTCTTTGCAACTTTAGGCTAGTGCATGTGGATGATTGACCGTCCATCCTTTGTCCTCTTCAGGAAGACTTCCATGTTGAACTGTGGGTATTGTATGAATACATTCCTTGCTTCCTAACCATACAGGTGGTTTGAGAGGTAATCATCAGTTAACTGCTTTGGAAAGGCGTAAAAACAAGGTTATGCTTAAATGTCTTCTCTAGATTTGAAATGGGGCAAAAGAATAGAAAAGACAAGGTATAATAGTTAGTACCATTCTGTAGTGAACTAATGTCTTCTTCATTGTGCAGACAAAGATCTTGTTGTTTTTTGTTGCTAATTTCTTTGTCCTAACAATCTTTTTGAGATTCTTGACTTGACCAATATTCATGGACAACTCATTTCCCCATATGCAAAAAGGGTCGAACAGTGGGTCAAAATCTCTGACAACAGGACCTACATGTGCAAGACCAAATTGTTAAAAAATTAAATATTAGAATGGTTCCTGCAATTGCACAATAATGTGCTATTAGACAAAGGACCATGCATGTGTAAACCTCGATTGTAAACCTCAGTGCTTCCCACTGTTTCCCTGCAACACATATAAGGTAGTTAGTGATCGGGTTAAGTGAGTCTTGGCATGCTATCAGTAAAATATGTTGATGAAAAATAAACACATTGCAGATTCATCAGATTAATTTGAGCCACATGGAAAACCCATTTATCCAAACCAAGCATGATTAAGAACTAGAAAATATAGCAATTGTATATGTTTCTCATGTATTAAGTGTAGCCAAAAGTCGATTTATTCCTCACATGCATAATAATACAAAATCCTACCCACAACAATTGGACATCGCATTGCAGAATTGAACCAAGCAGTTAACTAAACACCACAACAAATGAACCAAACATTAACTGAGCACCACATTGCACATATAACATACTCCTAATAGAAGATCAGATAGTTAACGAAACCAAGCATGCTTAAAAACTTGGAAATATAGCAATTGTATTTGTTTCTCATGCATTTAGTACAACCAAATTTGATTTATTTCTCACATGGTAGACAATAACAAAATGCACCCACAACAATTGAACATCGCATTGCAGAATTGGACCAACAGTTAACTAAACACCACAACAAATGAACCAAACATTAACTAAGCACCACATTGCACAATATAAAACACACTAGAAGATTAGACAGTTAGCCAAACCAAGCATGCTTGACAACTTGGAAATATAGCAATTGCATTTGTTTCTCATGTATTTTGTACAGATAAATTCAATTTATTTCTCACATGGAAGACAATACAAAATTGCACCCTAAAGAATTGAACATCACATTACAGAATTGAACCATACAGTTAACTGAACACGGCAACAAATTAACCAAACACTTAATAAGTGAGCACCACATTGCACAACATATAGAACATATACACTAGAGCAATAAATTGCATGGTAAAAGTAGATAGGACAATTCACTAGAGTTTGTTAAGGATAGGCAGGAGCAGCAAATGCAACGGGTAAACTGAGCATGCTTAACCGGTGTAGCTAGCTAACTGAACATAGGTCCATATAGTGAGCTAATAAGACAAGCTACTCCTCATCGTCGGAGATATCGATGATTGATTGGATCCTTGGACATGGAAGAGGGCGAGGCCTCCACATCGTGGGTGCCCTCCTCATAGTGGTGAGTTGCTTGAGCCGCTCCGAGCACCAACCTGCTGTCTCTCGAGTTGAGGTAAGCACGGGCACGCTGAGAAAACCTCGTAGTCTTTGTCAAAGACACTGACTGTGGCCTCGAGAAAACACCACGAACTGTCGTTCAAAGCAGCCAACCGGGCCGCAATGTTGGCGCACGAGACATCGGTAGTGACCTCGACAGTGAGGTGCTCCTCCAAGGTATGGGGGCTAGCACGAATGGCAGCAATCGCGACCTCATCCACGCATGCGGCCGCGATTTGCTTCTCAGCTGCCAAATGCTCCTTGAGC
Organism: Triticum aestivum; assembly: GCF_018294505.1. Lineage (NCBI taxonomy): Eukaryota > Viridiplantae > Streptophyta > Magnoliopsida > Poales > Poaceae > Triticum > Triticum aestivum. The sequence continues at coordinate 263,538,153 of NC_057798.1, read as the reverse complement.
TCCTGGTTATACTACGTGCACCATGTCTTAGGGCGGCGCTTATTTGGGGGAGGGGTTGGTGTTTGGGTGGATGGTGTCGTATCGACAGTCAGGGCATGTGGGATGTAGAAGGAGGAGGAGGATGGGGGTCAGGTGTGGATTACCTGCCTGGATAGACGAGGCCGAGCAGTGTGAAGGAGGGTCGCCGGCGAGAAGGCGGCGCTACAAGCAAGGAGTGAGGTTTGAACTTGAAAAGGGAGGCGGAAATAGGGGAAGTGTAGCTTTTGGTAAGGGGGAGGGGGCGGGAGGTAGATATTTCTACGGAAGCCGAAAATTTTGGATCGGTGCAGCGAAAAAACTGGCGCGCAAAATGTCATCAGACACGGTCCCTTATTCAGCACTGTGTATGATATGTGAACATCACAAACGATTCATATAGCTTACCCCATGTGTGATGAGTTTGAACATGCAAATTTTGGTCCAAATATCCCTGGTTACAGTGGTCATCCATGTCACTTCATAATTTGGGTACACAAAGGAGCCTACATCACACCCACACTTCTTAATCGAGTAAGTCAACAATTAAACGAAAATAGCTGACCTAAACATTACCCCAAAAAATTAAAGATTGATGCTCTAAATTAAACAAAGAGTACTACTCTGGCTGGTGCTCGTCGATCTCCGCCGCCTCCTCCATGTCCAGCTCATGCCGAACGATCTCCTGGGGAAGGGCTCCATGGCATCAATCGCACCATACTAGGCAAGCATCTCGCCATCCGCGTCCGCCATCTCTTTGGGAAAGGTAGTCACGAGCTGGGCATTGGCGGCTGTGATCTGGGCTTGGATGGGCTCCGCCATCGTAGGGTATGCCGCGAAGGGATGGACGGCTGCTCGAACGCTCTCGACAATTGCCAACTCTTTGGCCGTGAGTTGCCGACCATTGTTGGAGAGCTTCGTTCGATTTGTGCGTTGACCGCCATGATCTGGGTGTGGGCAGCCTCAACATGGTCGTGGGCAGCCTCCATTAGGGCTAAGGTGGCCGCTGCATAACTGATAGCTCTTGTGCCGCTCTCAGCAGTTACTATCCTCGATGCAGATGTTGCTGTCGCCGCCTGAGCAGCAACAGCGGCCATTTGGGCTGCCTTGGCCGCCCGATCATAGATTGTGGCCACGCTCATGCAGCTTGTTACTATGTGCATGGCAGGTGCGGCCGTGCCCTCGCCTGAGTGGGCCGCCGAAGTGGCCCTCACGACGCGAGTCCACATCCCCATCTTTCACTGGCGATGATTGAACAGTGAAATGATATTTGGGGAGCAAGCTAGTGTCCTTGATGCGCCGACTGTGGACTGTAGCAGACGCACCTTCTTGCGTAAGCCATATACGTACTACTCCGACGGTACTCCAAGATATTTTATATTGCATCTCACAAGGTTGGTGATAATAAACTGTGTGTGGTCTACTTGATTTTTTGTCTTGATTTGAAATGCAAACAACGGCAAAGGAGGGTGTTGGATTGCTAGAACTTTTATCTGCAGTGAACATCAAACTATAGGTGTGTCATAAAAAATGGAATTATTCAGGGTTTGTTTGGACATTTTATACATTAACTTGGTTTTCTAGGCATTTCAGGTCCACAATTCAAAATTAAACTACATGCACATGCTCCGGTGCACCAAAATGGGTTGTAAATTCATATATGTGTCCATGGGTTGATGCTTATGTCCCATGCAAGAAATGGTGATGAATTTCAAACACCTCGGCACTGTGGCTCGTCGGCAAACATTGAGATACTTGGTTTTGAAATTCTAGTAAATCCAAAACTCGTCTGAAACTCATGAACCTTGGCATGCTATCATGGAATGGCATCAGCATGTTGTGGTAAAAAAATTGTCCCACTTGGGGTAGGTTTTGGTATAAGCTTCTTACAAAGCAGAGCTTCTCACAAGAAGCCTCATGGTTACGGTAGGGAACATGTCACCTTTGTGGATGAAACGATATTCGTTGCCTCTTCTTGCTTTCAAATTTTTTCTGGTGTCAACATAGAACAATAAGAGTGCCGTGTTAAATTTTGGAATTTTTCGGGGTTCGCTTGGACATTTTTATATAATAACTGAGTTTTCTAGGCATTTGTGTGCATAATTCAAATTTGAACTACAGGCACATGCTCTAGTGCATAAAAATGGATCGAAAAACCAAATGTGTGCCCTTGGTTGCATGCTTAGGTCCCATGCAAGAAATGGGAATGAATGTCAAACTCCTCGGCACCATCGCTCGGGCGCAAACATTGAGGTACATGGTTTAAAAATTCTAGTAAATCCAAAACTCATCTGAAATTCATGAAACTTGCCATGCTATAATGGAAGGGCATCAACATGTTGTGGTAAAAAAATTGTCCCATTTGGGGCAATTTTTGGTATAAGCTTCTCACAAACCAGAGCTTCTCACAACAGGCCTCGTGGTTCTGGTAGGGAACATGTCACCTTTGTGGACGAAATGATATTCGTTGCCTCTTCTTGCTTTCAATTTTTTTCTGCTATCAACATAGAACAACAGGAGAGTCGTGTTAAATTTTGGGATTTTTCAGGGTTCATTTGGACATTTTTATACATTAACTGAGTTTTTTATGCATTTATGTGCATGATTCGAATTTGAACTATAGGCACATGCTCCAGTGCATAAAAATGGGTTGAAAAATCAAATGTGTCTCCTTGGTTGCATGCTTTCATGCAAGAAATGGGAATGAATGTCAAACACCTCAGCACTGTCGCTTGGCTGCAAACATTGAGATATATGGTTTTAAAATTCTAGTAAATCCAAAACTCGTCTGAAATTCATGAAACTTGGCATGCTATCATGGAACGGCGTCAACATGTTGTGGTGAAAAATTATCCCATTTGGGGCGGGTTTCGGTATAAGCTTCTCACAAACCGGAGCTTCTCACAACAAGCCTCATGGTTCCGATAGGGAACGTGTCTCCTTTGTGGATGAAACGATATTCTTTGCATCTTCGTGCCCTTAAATTTTTTCTGGTGTTAGCATAGAATAATAGGAGTGTTGTGTTAAATTTTGGATATCTTTTGGGTTCGTTTGGACATTTTTATACATTAATTGTGTTTTCTATGCATTTATGTGCATAATTCAAATTTGAACTACATGCACATGCTCAAGTGCATATAAATGGGTTGAAAAATCAAATGTGTGTCCTTGGTTGGATGCTTAGGTCCCATGCAAGAAATGGGAATGAATGTCAAACACCTCGGCACCGTTGCTTGGCCGCAAACATTGAGATACATGGTTTTAAAATTCTAGTAAATCCAAAACTCGTATGAAATTCATGAAACTTGGCATGCTACATGGAACAACATCAACATGTTGTGGTGAAAAAATTGTCCCATTTGGGGCAGGTTTGCATATGAGCTTCTCACAACAATCCTCATGGTTCCGGTAGGGAACGTGTCACCTTTGTGATGAAACGATATCCGTTGCCTTCTTGCTTTCAAATTTTTTCTAGTATCAACATAGAACAACAGGAGTGTTGTGTTAAAATTTGAAAATTTTCGGGGTTCGTTTGGACATTTTTATACATTAACTGAGTTTTCTAGGCATTTTATGTGCATAATTCAAAGTTGAACTACATGCACATGCTCCAGTGCATATAAATGGGTTGAAAAATCAAATGTGTGTCCTTGGGTGCATGCTTATGTCCCATGCATGAAATGGGAATGAATTTCAAACACTAGGGCACTGTTGCTTGCCGGCAAAACGTTGAGATACTTTGTTTTTAAATTCTAGTAAATCCAAAACTCGTTTGAATTCCATGAAACTTGGCATGCTATCATGGAATGGCATCCAATATGATGTGGAAACTTTTCATATCCAATTTGAGAGAAGGCGCACTCGAATCAATAGACAACAAAGGCATTTTGAAACAAATAGCTGCCACCTTATCACCTCAAACGTTTGTATAATTTAACTCGTGGGCATTCTGTTAACCATTCACATGACCCCACGCATCACACTTTTAATGGCTAGGAGGTGCCACGCAGACATCTGCCTGAGTAGACGGGAGGCGTGCGAGCGCAGTCTGCTGCGTAGGTTGACTGGGAGGCGTGCAAACTGTCCTCCAATGCACAGGCTCATCAGGAAGTGTGCGAGCTATACGCTGCACAGGCTCACTGGGAAGCAAGCCCTTTAACTTCCATGGCCGCCCGCCTTGCTCGCATCCTCTCCATTAATGGTGCTTGAGCCACTGCTTAATACGGGCGGCCTTACTGTTCGCCTCCCATTCCCCTCCCATAGACCTCCACCAACGCCATCGCGCAGAAGGATCATCTGCCACTAGTCTTCCAGTTTGGTGAAGTCAACTCTGAGCCGAACGAGATAGAAAATAAGGAGGAATGGGGCCTCATGGACATGGCCCTTAACCGGTTGGCCGTGGCGGTTGCTGCCCCTGTGCCCTTCCCAGCTGCCATCCCCGCGCCCGCGCCACCGACCATTCCTGTAGCATTGACGGGATGGTCGCCGAGCACTATTGCAGAGCTGGAAGCCGCAGGCACCAGCAAGGTCCCCGCTGACCCGCGCGAGCCCGTCTACATGCCAGCACCAGCGCCTGTGCACGTGCCCGTGTGTGCCCATGCACCCACCGCAGCGCCAGTCCCCATGGGTTTTCCTGCACTCGTCGCGTCTGTGCCTGTGCACACGCCCCCCTTAGCATCATGGGACATCGCCGTTGACCTCTACCTCGCAGCACTGCGAGTTGCCGTCCTCCTGCACCCCGCCCGTCAATCGCGCGACGACAACATGTTTGATTTCCATGTGAATAACATTATGTGCTGCCTTGAAGACTTCAACAACAGCGTCCCGGAGGATGACAACGACAACGTTGGCGCGGCACGCCGCCGTCGGAATTATTTTTTTGGGTTTAATACTGTATCTTGATCGTATGAATATAAAGTTGCAGTGTGACTGAATGAAACACACTGGTACATCGAGGTGCTATACAAACGGTTTTTAACCCCTTTTCGCGATGGCATTTGGAACCGTCGCCAAGTGACTGTGGGTGATAGGGGGGTCCTTCCCACACGACCCAGAAACCGTCGGGGATAGGGAGCCTTGATGCATATACAGTACTCGCTACTCGTTTGTGCTCACATTGTCATCGCATTCGGTATTCTGGGGTGCTACATTTATGATGCGCGGCCCATCACAAATGGTTCACTATTATAGAACGTGTATGATAAGCAGACAATCACACACATTCGCTTTTCCCAAACCGTATGCGATAACTAATTAAGAAGATTAGCTAATTGCCGTATGAGTGTCGGACAGGATTACAAAACATCGGACCGTCGTAACATCGTCGTACACGACAACTATCGCACATGCTATTTTGTGGTGCAACATTTACGATGCATACTTCATCAAAAACAGTTCATGCTTGCGAATCGTGTATGATAAGCCAACTATCACAAACGTTTAGTTTGCCCGCACCATTTGTGATATTGTCTGACATCGCACACGCTTTGCAAACGGCAACTGTGTGCATGCTTGCACACGTTTCGTCTCCGTGAACCATGTCAGATTATGGTGTATATCACAAACGTTTGTGTTTTACCAACCGTGTGTGCCGTAACGACCTAGAGAGTGTAATTTCCCTGTAATTTAATTGCTGCTATTTCAAATTGTACCGGATTTGAATTTGAATTTGAATGTATGCTATAGCTTTATTCATATCCATCAGTTTCAAACAACCAATGCATTATTCGATTCATAGGTACATATGTTCAAGAATTACATAAGAACCAAATAAAGAATGATGAACCGCAGTTCTATACCTGTACTATTAAAGACGGTAAAGAAAGAGGCAAAATACATTCTGGTTGCTGAACAAGGTGAAGCGGAATGCCCATATTGTGCCCTCCTCCATGCAGAAGGCACGCACGACTCTAGTCCAACCCCTTGTGATGGACGACCGCCCATCCTTCACGGTCTTTATGAAAACATCTAGATAATCATCGTTTTCTGGTAGAAATACTTTAACCTTTGCATGCCCACCAATCATGTAGTTCGAGAGGTAATCTTGATTAAACTGCTTTGGGAACCACTGCAAAGGAAAAAGATTCAGACATTGTCATCTAACACAACTCATTATGGGCAGTAAAGAGAAGGCTACAAAGTTCTTACTTACCATCCTGCAATTCGTTGTTGTCTTGGATAAACTGTAAACAGATAGTTTAATTGCCATCTTTTGACCCATTTTACTAACAATCTTTATCAGCTTCCTCACTTGATGTTGGTTCATCGATATCTCATTGCCCCATACGTAGAAAGGGTCAAAGCGCAGATCTTTACCAATGACATATGTACCTAAAAGCACCAAGTTAATATTAGAAGCTAAACAACAATTGCATAATGATGTAGTACAACACTCTTTTATAATATCTTGTAACATCCAATATACTCACATATTAGATGAATTAATATCTTATATTACGGGATGGAAGGAGTTTATTGCATTCTTACAAATTATTGGCTGATTAACTGTTGTTGTATCCATAGGTTAGAGTTAGTTTGAGCTAGTTTGGGCTCAAATAGCCCTAAAGTATATCCAAACATGAGGGCTAGTTTGAGCTAGTTGCATCTAACCCACCCAAAAAACTATCCAACCCAAGAGGTGCTAATTGGAGCTAGTTCTCCTAGTGCATTTATTATCAATCTAACCCTGTCATCCAAACACCTCTTTGGATGAGTTAGTTCAGGGTTAGTCATGAGCTAGAAACTAACTCTAACCTCTAGCTAAGCTGAGTATCCAAACAGGGCTGTGTTGTTGTTGTTGCTGTTGCTGCTCTTCTACGTATATCTAGACATCATCAGAACATTAAGGTACCACTCTTCCTTGTTGCTATGTAGCCTAGGATTGCATATTTAGACATTAAGTGTAGTGCATGTTGCTATGTAGCCCCAGATATATTACATATGGCCCTAGTTAACCTAACGATAAATGGGTTACAGATATATTCAATTAAAAGTCTGATCCACCGATTAGTCCCTTATCAACCCCCGACCTATATGGTACTAGCTATCGATATCCTAAACAATGAGTATATATAAGCCATGGGATGAAACTAACCTCGATGGAAAACAATAGTCGTTCCCAAAATTGCCCTGTGTAGGTACATCGAGAGGCATGTTAAGCACAACAGGCTAAACATCAACCAAAATTATCCATGGCAGACAAAATAATCTCCAAAAGATAGCTTCAGTGTGTAGGTTTAAGCACGCTAGTAAAGCAAAACAAGTGGAAAGGTGTGTTAACTGCAACAGGTCTAACATTTAACAACAAGCAAACATAGTCACTCAAACTGGTATTATGCTGGTCTAAGTACACTGGTTACTGTTAAATAAAAATGGAAAGGCGTGTTAACAACAAGATGCAGCAACCAAATGTAGTCATTCATAGTGGTATTGTTGAAACTGGTATTGATGAAATTGAACTGCACAGTTCATACTTGCACATATAGAACATCACATTGTGAATAACTGGAATAAATAAGGCATACTACGAACAACCAAATATAGCATTTGAAACTGTACATATGCTAACTACAAACAACCGAACAATCAAAAAACTTTAAAAGAGGCATATGCTAGCTATAACAGGCTTAACAGCAAGCAAATATATGCATTCCTATCGGTATGTTTAAAACTGGATTGATGAAATGTACTGCATAGTAAATAATTGCACATATAGAGCATCACATTGTGAACAACTGAAATAAACAAGGCATACTGCAAAGAACCAAATATAGTAATTAAAACTGGACATATTCTCACTACACTACAAAAGGGACTTGACAAAACAAATCATGGGTTCCCCCTATGAAGAGGCACGCAAAACAAATCATGGGTTTCCTCACTTGTCACAGATGGGCTCGATGGTGATGTAGGATGGCAAATTCTTGACAACGAGCTAGAGGAGATCAACAGCGGGGCCATGGATGAGATTGACGGCGGTTGAAACCGAGGGGTTGGGGTGGGCCACTTAACCCGTGACATAGCCCACCTCAGGTCGTCGCTGTCGACAACTTCGATGTCGTAGCCAGCACCGTGACATACCCGCATACTCTAGCCCACTGATTGAGTGCATGTGGCCAGTAATGGTCGTCAACTTCCTCGGTGACGTCTGGCGAAGAGACCGCAATACACCTCTTTTGGGCCAGTCGCTCCTCAAGCTCCACGGGAAGCGAAGCCGGGCTTAGGCTGCGATGCTCTGGAGTGAGGGATGGGGATGAGGATGGGGATCTGTGGGAAAGGGGGCATTTGGCAGGCGTCATCTAAGAAACTCAGGGTGGCCTTGGTATGGGGTTCGGTGGGTAAGTTGCACGGGTAAACCAGCAGATGTTGATAATGGAGGCCTTGCGGTGGTGGCGGCAGGGACATTGCTAGGGTTTCGAGCGAGGGAGGGTGTGTGTGTGTGTGTGTGCACGCATGCGCACCCGAGGAGGTTTTCGTGTGTGTGTGTGTGTGTTTGTGTATGTGTGTGTGTGTGTTTGTGTGTGTGGGTGTGGAGGGGGGACGGCGGGGGGTGTGTTTGAGGAAATGACATGGCTACTGAAAATTTTACTATGCGGGAGTCAAACGCGGGAGTGAAATGCCGGGGCTATTGAAAATTTGGATGATGGTGCATCGCACATGGTCCAGAGATAAAAACCGTGTGTTATGAAGCACAAAATACCTCCAGGCAGGCAGATATTTTCAAGGAATGTAGGCGGGATTGGGAAGAAGAAACATCACACACGATCAAAACATAATAACCGTGTGTAATCAAACAGAAAAACTCTGCAAGGGGGTAGATATTTTTGAGAGGGGAAGCCTCGTGGAGCCCAATGTACTGTGCGGATGTGCGTGACAGGGGCACCAACATGGCACACGGTTAGTGTGAGTGAACTGTGTCTTTTGCGTCATTCGACTTGTCTAATGTTCATAAATTTGGTGAAAAATGACGTGGGAGAGGGTCGGAACACGAACACACTTGCAAGTGGACCAAATTTATGTATGCAAAGGGTGGTTTGATGTTCAAATACCAAATGCAATTTCGATGTGGCACCTATCTCGCAAAGCGCACGGTATTGCTTGCCCCCCTCGTATCGGCACGAAGGGAATCCTAAG
>NC_057798.1:263527852-263528719 GCF_018294505.1 Triticum aestivum | reverse complement strand
CCACACACACACACACACTTTGAGTCGGCGGGCCAGAGAGGCATCTCACCAAGATGGATCGTAAAACGGACCAAGAATAATCCACCTTGGTCGTACAGCCTCTCTCTTGCTGTTGGTCAAAGTGATGGCCGCCCATGCGACCCCGAATATGGGCTAGCTCACCAATAATCACGCAAGTAGCTAGTCCCTGAAGACAACCACTGCATGCGTGTGGCCCAAACACATGTATGGAGAGGTGTGTTTTGAATACACAATGGAACAACTTTGATGCGGCACCGTGCTCGAACCAGAAATCCCCACACTGAGTTTGGGTTAGGTTGACGATGCATATGTATGTCACACCTCACTTCAAGCCGATGACGGGGATTCATGCATGCATGTGTGCATAGTATGCGCTCAAACTTAATTAGGTCTGAATCTCACCATGACCTATACTACGATAACACGAACCAAAGGAAGAATCCGCCATGGTAACCTATCTTGTTGTCAGTCAAGGTGATCATGGATGTTCATGCAGGCCCATGAATATATAGGCTTGTCACCGATACCACTCAAGGGAGTGTACCGTTCGAAGACAACCACTACATGCATATGTATGGAGGTGATGCGTGCATGCATGTTTGAATACCATTTCACAACGTTGATGTGGTGCGTGCTCGAAAATCATACAGTCCCCACATAGAGCGAGATCAGTTCATGGTGTGTCATTGTACTAGCCACTTCGACTCGATGAGAGGGATTTATGCATACACATGCATGTGTGTGTGCTCAAACAGTATCATGTCATCCCAGAGCATGACCTATATATATATATATATATATATATATATATATATATATATATATATATATATATATATATATATA
>NC_057798.1:263517906-263527658 GCF_018294505.1 Triticum aestivum | reverse complement strand
TTGTCAGGCAAAAAGTAGTGATGGACCAAGCGGTCCCACAGATGGAAATCATCGATATCATTGACAACCACTTAAGTGGGTGCAAGACAACCACCATCGCTTTGCATGTGGGCCAAACATATGTTGAATACCCAAAATGCAAAACTTTGATGTGCCAAATGCCTCGAAAACCTTAAAGTCCCCACACAGAGCGAGGTTCATGAAGCGTACTACATATGATGGTCCCCTTCCCCCTCTTTAACGCGTATTGTATGCTCCTACCGTAATACAACCCAAAAAATAATCCTTCTCGATGATGAAATTAATTAACCTCTCCCGATGTAGGTCAAAGTGATGCATGCATCGACGATGGCCTCGTGGGCCCATAGATGAAAGCGTCACACGTTAGTATCCTAGCTAGGGTAACCATCGCCTGCATGCATGTGGCCCAAAGATGTGTTGTGTGATGTTTGAATAGTCAATTTCACAATTTTGATGTGGCACGTGCCTCGGAAACTGAAAAGTCCCAACACTGAGTGAGGTGTACTTGTTCACGGACGCGTAGGTATAGTATATATGCTAGTCCACTCCCACCTCTTAGACGCGTACTATATATATACTCCCACCATAACACAAACAAAAAAGATTCTACCTTGCTGGTCAAATTAAACTCACTGCCGGCTGTTCGTCAAAGTGATGGACGACGACCTCGCGGGCCCATAGAAAGCGTCACATGTGAGTATCGAGTGTCATGTAGGACAACCATTGACTGCATGTGGGCAAAACATGTATGTATGAAAGGGTTGTGTAATGTTTTAAATAATGAAATTACGACTCTGATGTGGCACCTGCCTAACAAAACGGCCAACCCACACGGTGGCTCACAACTCGTAGTGTACTGCGACCCACCCGCCACCCCCCAGACGCACACACCCACTCACACACCGCGAATCCACCGCAACTATGATGCATGTTAAATTATCCCGCGGTGAACATATGTTACCAAAGGAGGGACGTTTTAATTTCGAAAAAAACAGAGATCATTAAGACGTTTTAGTACATTGATTGATTTTCTAGGGGTATAATGTGAAGAAATCAAATTTGAGCTACATGCACATGTGACAGTGCACCTAAAGGGATTGCAAAAACACATGTGTCTCTTTGGGTGCATGTTCACTCCCCGTGCAAGAAATTTCAAACATTGAGAATCTTGATTTTTAAATTCTAGTACATCCAAAACTTATCTAAAGTTCATGAAACTTATCGTGTTGTCATATGGATACCAATACAAAGTGGAATTGTACTTTTTTGTCAAATTTGAGACCAATTTTGATGTAATCTTTATCTTCTTAATTGGGAACCAATATACCAAACGGATTATTTATTCAAACCGTGAGCGTTAGACCAGCAATGGATACGTGCCATGCTTCAGTTAAGCAATAAAGTGGCAGCATTAATCATCCAAATAGAAAAACAATATACGTGCCGCCAAGCGACCCCTGTGCCGTGCGAGCAGGCGTGAGTTGACGGGATGCATGCGAGCAGTCCGCCGTGCAGGTAGACCAGGAGGCGTGTGTGCAGGTGTGTGAGTTAATGGAGGCGTGCTTGTTGCCCAGTGTCATTGGGAGGCATGCGAGTAGCTGTGTGAAACGACGGTAGGCATGCCAGTAGTCTGGTGCGCAGGCTCACCGGGAGGCGAGCTAGCAGTTTTACGACCGGGAGGCGAGCTAGCATTACAACTGGTTATTCATCTATACCCATTTATGTGTCGAATAGACCCTAGGGTTTCTCTGGTTACTCCTTCCTCCCCCTTTTTGGAATAGAAATCCTATGGTAATGTTCTCCCAATCCATGAAATATGCGTAAGTTTCGTTACATCCGTGTAGTGTATTGATTGTTTGCATGGTACAAGTGATAAGTGATTAGTTGTTTCATCTGTGCAAATGATTTCTGCTAGTAATCCGACTAGTGTTAGTGTTCGTGCTAATAATTCCTAGCCAGGACTTGAATGACCTACATATATGTTTGTGCCATTATTTTCTTCAAGATTGGTTTGTACATAGACGATTGTGCTTAAAAATTGAACCATAATCTCTGGATTTGTATAAAAAATAGCCATAAATTTCTAATCCTACTTCACGGCATCTAAACATTGATTTGATGCCAAATTTTGGCAATTGCCAAATGTTTGCTAGAGATTAGTTTGTAAACATTAATTTGACACCATAATTTTTTTGCTATTTGTATAGGTGTTGTCTGATGATGTGGACAACGAGGATGAAGATGGCCATAGGAGGTACAAGAGGCAAATCCTGAGGGAGCTTTATGCAGGAATGCATAACAGGTGTATTAGGACCTAGGACGGCGGCTATCAATGCCCATTTTGCAACCAAAAGCTTCATGACGCGTATGAAAGTGTTCTGGCGCATGCAAGAGGACGGGTCGTTGGCTCCTTCAAGCAGAAGTATTCTCGCAGGGTGGCACACGCCGCGTACGTCGAGTACCTGGAGAAGCTTCGGGATCGTGCCGGCAGATGAGATGAGATGTGGGATTGAACTATGTACGCTTGAGTATGATTAATGATGATTGAACTATGTACTTATAGTTGAACTATGCTTGTGTATGCTTATTATCTATGTCTGAGTATGTTTAATCTATGTTTACTTATGTCTAAATGTGGGATAAGGACGCAATCAGTTCGGTTGATGGAATCTACCTCCGTCCTGGTTTATTGGTCCCCTTTGTAATTTGTGTTAAATTTTGACCAGAGATTTAACTAACAAAATGTTAGTGCAGGTCAGCAAAAATTATATCATTGGATGCGTATTTGAACATAGTGTTCAATGATATAATTTTTGGTGACATGCATAAACATTTCTTAGTTAAATATTTGGTCAAAATTTGGTACAAATTATAAAGGGACCAATAAACAAGGACGGAGGTAGTACGTTAATCACACACGGTTCCCAAAATTGGAACCGTGTGTAATGACTTACATTTTGCCTGTTGGGTCAATCACACATGGTTGGCTCTAGCAAACCGTGCCTCCAAAATTCTTTGTAGGACAGAAAACCCTCACCACTCAATTCAAAAAAAGAAAAAAGAAAACCCTCACCATCCCCACGTCACAAAAACCCACACCCCGCCCGCCACCCCCTCCGGTCCCCATTCACACCTGCACAAGCTCCTTCGTGTCTATGCATGGCACCGCCTATCGCGGCGGCAACCACTTAGCTCAACGCCTGCCGCCGCCGCCAGGCTGCCGGCAAACCCCACCGCATTTCGCCACTTCCGCTTGCCGCCGCCTATCGCCATCGACTTTCTCGATGCTGCTCACGGTCGACCCAGCTCCGCTCGGTTGGGGAATCCGCCATACTAAGGGTTCTTTCTCATGGACAACAAGGTAACTAATTTAATGAGATATTATCTCATCTCTTATCCCAGTTCATCTGCCTCCTTTAATCATCCGGCCGAAATCACCGTGAATTCATTTTTATTCGAGATGATTTGAGGGTTTTCTTTCATTCATAGAGTGTACAGTGCATGGACACATCAGGACTTTGCGGCCTCCACCAGACATCCATGGAGTTCCATCTCACCGTACCGGATGACTTGAGGATGCGTGGGGTATGTTCAATCTCACCCTAAATCGGTTGGCATGGCCTACTTTCCTGAACATATACTAAATATTTCTACATTTGGATAAAAGGTGCCACATGCACCGTATACGTAAAAGGGGATTTTTTTTCCTCTTCTTTCTATATTAGGCAAATTAATGATCTATTGTTCTTTCGATTACTCTCATATTTCCATGACATCAAGTTTACCCTATCTGTTTAATTATAGATTTTTGTCCTTTAGTTTCAACTGTTGTACAGCTCTTTCAATTTGGGCCCATATTTGCATGTTACCATATTTTCTTTAACAATCCTACCATTTTCTGCAGGGCGTCCCTTGCTATGCAACAGAATCTGTAGTGCACAATACTTCCCTTTACATAAATCAAGATTGCAGGGATGTCATACTGAACACAAACCATGGATTTACAATCGTTGCTACTGTAAGACTTGATGAACGTGGTGACTCCTATTTTAGCACTGGCCTTTGGAAAGAAATTTCTAAGTTTTATGTACTGAAAGCTGGCACTAAAATTGCACTGCACATAAAAGATCCTGGTCATGAGATATATGCTAACTTCCCCAATGATATCATCCATCCAGACTTTGTTCGAAGTAAGTTTTCTTTTCAAGTATTTGCCTGTTGACTTACCCAGCAATATCAAATGAATTGTGTAGTATTTAAGCAATAAATTGTTATTCCATTTTCTTACTATATCCTACCTAATACTCCCTTCGTTCCTTTATCTAAGGTGCATTTTTTTCCAGCTCGGTGACCAAGGCAGCAATTTTTGGAGCATCTGGGACAATACTACCCCTGGTATTAGTTTAGAGTTGGAAATCAATTAGGTGAGCCTCCACTGATTTGGCCGCTGCATGCAGATATGCTGCCGGCCTTGCATGGCACATGCAATCCCTGTATCCCAACAAATTAGGGATGCAAATAACTGCCTTCCCTCCTATACGAAAATCAGCTCGCGCGGCTATCAGAAGAAGGGAGGGAAGTGACTTGGCGCCAACACAATGAAGATTTTAAAATATGTTTTCGTGTACAAAATGAGTCAACTGCCCCTGGTTTTCTTCATTTCCCCCTTCTTCCAGTATGTAGCCAACAGAAAAATGGTTGATCTAGACCTGCATCCAGCACCTAATTGGGATTCAATTGAGGAGAACGAAGACAGGGCCTGTGATCTTGGGTACGACTATGACTGGCTAGCTTCTAATGACTCCGACGATGGTATGTTCTTGTGCAATCTCACCTTTTGCAATAATAGCGGGATAATTTTTTGATTGCGGGCTACATGTAGAAGTTGAGCATGTGCTCCATGACGGCAATGGATGCCAGCATGATCAACTTCATGCCAGCAAAGAAGCCGACGATGAGGCGGACCTCCTTGAATACACGCGAGCTGCATCTGCAGAGCACGGGCGACTTGACGTACGCACACCGGCGGAAGACGCGGGGCGCGGCCAAGGCGCAGGCGGGCACGGACGCGGGCACGGACAACCCGTCGGCGGGCGCGAACGCGGGTACGGCCACGGCCAACGCGCCGGCAGGCGGGAACACGCTCGAGGCCAACATGCAGATGGACCCGACCATGCAGTGGATGCAACCCAGTCTTCACAGGTACGTTCTGTATGTATTCCATACTCCTTGAACCAGATCATGTACTCTGGGGTAGTACTTAACCCATTCTGTCACCATCTCTGCACAGGTCGATCGCCGAGGCACTGTTGGACGAGGCCACTCAGAGGATGGAATACAGTGCAAGCCACCGGTGAATCCAGCGGAGAAGTGGTGGCCGGTATCCTTTTGCATGATGGTTTCGCTCAGAAGTAGGCAGACTTCTATCCGGGGGCGATCCAGCTCGGTACCACCAGGGCCTATCTCTTCGACGGTGAACATATTCTTATAGATTCTCGTGCACGTCGTATCGGTGAAGTATTCATCCAGGGAACGGTTGTCATGTTCCCCTGCCATCTCGCGAACATCGCCACCGGTGACCAAGGAGTTGATGCGGGAAGTTCTATGTCCGCACACGACTCAGGCCACGGAGAAGATGCTACTGGTGCATGCGATAGCTCGGAAGTGGAAGAAGCTGACAGTATGCACGCGGGCCTCGGACGTGCTCGTGGTGCACATGATGTCGTGCTTAAACGCGTGCGTGCGGCGCTAGTTGCTGGTCCTGACGTCTGGCGTGGCCGTGAAGGTGATGACAATGCCGTCGGGGACGCCAATGACGCTCGACGTGGTCGTTGACGCTTGGGCTTGGCTGCTCGCAGCAGAATGCACTCGGCTCTAACAAAGTGCCAAGGCGGTCGTACCGAAGTTGTTCGATCTTCGCTAAATGGCAGCAGCAATGATGCAATGAGCCCCACCGGCAATGTTAACCAAGCTGACTGTACAAAAAGTGTTCCATCGTCGGTAAATGGCAGAGGCAATGATGCAACCAGCCCTACCGGCAATGTTAACCCATGCATCCGTGTGGAGTTGAACAAAGGTGTTGTTCTGGAGAGTGACCCTGGAGTACAAGCTGAAGTAGCTGACACCGGCAGCAACAATGGTTAGTCTTCTCCATGAGTTATTTAAGTTAGTCCTTGTCTGATGTCATTGTGAGTAATCTGTGGCACTAAATTCATGTTAATTTCTAGAGAATGTTAGTTAATTTTAGCTGAAAGTAATTCAGTTCTTGTTCTGAATATTCTGTGGGCTCAAATGCTAATCAAAAAATGAAGCGAAGATGGTACCCAAAAAATCAAAATCAAGAAATTTATGCCATGCTATTAGAGCGGACAAATTAAGGCGTACTAAACCAAGGGGTGGTTGGTGAGGTGGCAGAGCTTTGTCAAGTTAATTACCGAACTGTTCAAAACATATGGTCGAGAGGCAAGAAAGCTAGTGGTATTCATGGAGTAGCAAACAAATGGGTGAAAACTTGTGGCCGCAAGAAGATACCGTTTGATTCGGATGCCATAAAAAAGATTGAATTGAGCAAAAGAACTACACTCAAAGATCTTGCTAATGATCTTCAAATGGCGAAGACAACTTTATGGAGAAGGTTGAAGGAGGGCAGACTGACGCGCCATACAAATTCAATTAAATCCACACTAACTGATGACAACAAGGTAGGTCAGATTCAGTTTTGTTTATCCATGTTGTATGAGCTAAGTGTGCCTGAAGAACCCACATTTAATTAAAGGCATGTACAATGTCATTCATATTGATGAGAAGTGGTTCTTCCGCACTAAAGGTACTCAGAACTACTACTTGACACCTGATGAAGAAGAACCCTATCGTAGCACACAAAGCAAGGGACTTATCAAGAAAGTGATGTTCTTGGCAGCGGTATCAAGGCCTTGTTATGATGATCATGGTGTCATGACATTTGATGGCAAGATTGGAATTTGGCCATTCACAGGACTTTGCAAGGAGGCGTAGCCCTTACCAAGAGAGGGGGGAAGAGGTAACCAAGGTTTTGCAGTTGGTGACAAAGGATGTCGGTAGAGATTATATGGTGAACAAGCTTCTACCTGCCATTAAGGCTTTGTGGCCGGGTTTGAAACACGGACGCATAATATTCATTCAGCAAGATAATGCAAAGACCCATATTTTTGTGAATGATAGTGTATTTTGTGCAGCGACACATGTGGATGGATGGGATATTAGGCTTACATGTCAGCCGCCGAACTCGCCTGATTTGAACATTCTTGACTTAGGGTTCTTTGCGGCACTTCAGGCTCTTTTTGAGAAGATGTCCCGTGGTAAAATTGCTGATATTGTTGCAAAGGTGCAAAAAGCATATGATACGTACCCGGCTGAGAGAAGCAACCATATTTTTCTTACCCTTCAGTCATGCATGTGTGAGGTACTGAAGCAGAAAGGAGGTAACCGGTACAAGGTCCGGCACATGAGGAAGTCATTTCTGGCGGCACTCGAAATGCTTCCGGACGTAGTACCCTGCGATGTTGATGTTGTATTTGCTGCTATTGAGGCCCTTCCAGATGCTTGATGTACTTCTTGTGGCTTGTTATCACTAATAATCTTAGTGAACTCATTATTTATATAGTCATGAATTTAAACATGCTCGTACTATACTTGTAGCCTTATTCATAATCTTAGCGAACTCGTTCTTTGTTTTCTGATCCTTATTACTCCATGCCATCAAGTAATCTTAAAAGAATTCGTTGTTCTTTTTTTGGGTGACTTTTATTACTCCATGACTTCGACTTATCTATTGCTTTGAGAGTAGAATGTTGCAAGTAACAGTAACCAACAAAATAAGATTCATTCATGTCATTATTAAAGTATGATGTCACTTAACAAACTCATGCAATACAAAAAAGACTTTGGGCACAATGACAATTTATGAAATCACATCAAATATGTAGTGCTAAGCAGAGAGTAGTTGCGTCACTGATTAGTGGTCATTTCTTCATCATCTTTTGGATCATACAATGTCATCAAGGACTTTAGTATGAAATCCCTATATGATTCCATTCCTGGGGGTACCGAGTCCGGCATTGAATCTGGGGCATAAAATCGTTACATGCACTTCACTTGCTCTGCCAACTTGCAATGCTTCAAACTCGGAATCGATGGTCTCAGCATGCTATCCACCTCATCATTCTTGATGGCCTTGTCATTTACCGCGTTGCTCTTATCGTTCTCCTCGCCATATTGGTGCTCCCCTTGATTGATGCCTCCAGTTGTGGTGCTAAAAGTTAGAACATGGCATGTCATACTACATGTCCAGATATGATGGGTAAGAGCAAACGTATAAGTGGGACTAACCAAAAATCGGTGATGTTATTTGACATGACGGATATTCCGTACATAAGGAAAATATCAGTGCGCCGAGCATTGCTTGACATGGCATGCTTAAAGAGGCCGATGCAGCATACAGTTCAGACACCGTGTAGTTCAGGACCTTGTTGACGGTGGCGATTCCCGTCTTGGAAGAAGTTACAGACCGGATGTCAAGCACTATGTGTGCGCAATAACCCGGCTTGTTGGACACCGCCGTTGTCGGCCGTGGCTGCATCATGCAAAATCTGGTTGACGAGCTTCACGTCGGATAACATAGGCGACGGGTCCTCAGTGAGACACCAGTCGTGGTCTTGCACCTCACTAAACAGGCCCAAGGACCCGTCCGTTTCTTCCACCTGACTGAACAGTTCCATAGCGGGATCATCCTCTTGCCTGAAAACATGCAGCAACAAGTTGAACCTATCTTCCTCTAGCGTGAACGGATCCATGGTGGAAGATAAAGGGCGTCCGTTGAGAAGTTTTGTTCGTGTGATGTTTTTTGTTCTCAGGAGAAGGCTTAGGTCAGGTAGAGAAAGATGTTATCTATGCTCTCAAGGAGGAAACACTAAAAAAATGGGATTGCATGGGACGGGAGGATATACATTTTCCTAACTAATGATGGGGCCCTTTTTTCCCAACAAACGCATTAAGTGCTTGGCTTGATTTTAGCATCAGGAGGACAGCTACCATGTATGTGGCAGTGGAGGGGTAAAAGATGGATTAAGTGAGATTACAACAAATACACCTTACATTGTGAAATTTTTGTAAAACAAATGCACCTTACATAAAGGAACAGAGGGAGTAACTTCTAGTTACCAATACACTTTTCTATTGCCCTATTTAAACTAAATATTCCCTGTACACCCACTTCTATCAAAAAGCGCCACTGACAAGGAAACTCCGGAGGTGGAGAAGGGGGCTGCCAACAAGCATAGGCGGCGCGAGCAAGAACCGCAAGTGACTCCAGCGGGCCTAGACTTCATCAGCAGCCTCCCCGATGATATGTTGACAGTCATCATCTCCCTCCTCCCAATCAAATATGGGGCACGGACAACCGTCCTTTCTCGACAGTGGATCCCCCTATGGAACTCCACCCCTCTCGACCTCATCGACACCCACAAGCTCTGCCATGGCTATCGCAAAAGCTTTGATGCATTCTCCAAGATCCTCGACAGTCACCTTGGCCCAACCAGAGGCCTTAGAATGGGCAAGTTCCATTCCAACGGCAAGGACCGAGCCAAGCTTGACGACTGGTTCCGATCCCCCGCCCTAGATCAGCTCGAGGAGCTCACATTTGATGATGGGCATATGCGATCGCTGCCAATGTCTGCACTTTGCCTCGCGCCCAC
>NC_057798.1:263491349-263517572 GCF_018294505.1 Triticum aestivum | reverse complement strand
AATGTCGCACCCGCTCTTATTCTACCACGACTGAAGCACCTCAAGCTCGTCGTCATCTGCCTCCCAAATGGTGGATGGAGCGCCTGCTCCGTGGCTGTACTGCACTCGAGTACCTTCGTCTTCAGGCGATCAATGGGTTGAGTAGCTTCCACATCACCTCCATGACTCTCCGAACTATTTATGTGTGTTGCTGGTGCGGCAAGAAGACATCACAAGATGTGTACCATGGTATGGTCATTGAGGACACACCTGCACTTGAGAGATTACTTGTAGTTGATCAAGAAGGACCAACAAGAATCAATGTCATTTCTACGCCAAAATTGACAGTGGTGGGCTACTCGTCTGACAAATACTCTAAACTTGTAATTAGATCCACACTCGTTCAGTTACAACAGCCGCCTTCTACCTCTCCTTCTACAAATTAACATTATTTCTAAATTTGAAGATGTATGTTCGTCTTTCATCCAGAAAATGATTCCGACAAGCTTGACCCCAAAACTGCGCACATTAAAGGTCTTGGCACTAGAATCTATCGGCCCCAACCTAGAGCAAGTTGTCAGTTTCCTGAGATGCTTTCCATGCCTGGAGAAGCTATATATCAAGGTGATGGTCCTTTCCTGTTAAATGTTAACCATAAGGGAGTTCAATTTGTGACACCCTTTTCCAAGTTTACAATGACAATGTACTATGATTTCTGAAGGATTCTTTATTTCAGTACATACATGCCCCCCCCCATATTGGTTGCTTGATTTTCTTAGGGAACTTTTCATCCACTCCAACCTCTTGTGAAGAAGGCTACATTTTTCTAGATTGTAATCAAATGCCCATGTTAATCATGTCAGATTGAAGATGGCATGTTAGTGCATTTTACAAATCCTGCAAACCAAATAGGCATGTACTAGTGTTTAAAACTGCATGTAGGCACTAACACATTTTCTTCTTTTGTAGATAAGATTAGGCCCAGTGGTGGATAATGTGATACAATATAGCAATCACGTCGAATGCCTAGATCTACATCTCTCATAAATTACTTTGAACTTCTACCGAGGGACCTTACCGAAGATTATATTCACCAGGTTCTTTGTTGTCAAAGCAAGGGTGCTGAAGGTAATGAGGTTTGCCCTACATTTATTTCGCAAAAATGAATGGTTTGTTGATCAGTGCCGGCGGCAGCGGCAAAATGGAATATGCTCCGAAAATGCTGAATTTCATTTTGGAACATCAGATGACAGAGTAATCGGAAGTCATCATGTCAACCCCATACATGACTTCTCAGTGGCTGACCCCTTTGCAAAACTTATGAGGTTTCAAAACTAGACTTAGAAGTGGTAATATTAGTTTGAACCTCTCTGATATCCATGTTCATCGGATCAGCGTGAGCATTTGCAGCTGACGAGCTGAATTTCATTTCTAATATCAGTTTGAACCTTGTAATCTTCAAATTTGAGCCATATAACTCTAGAATTTGAACCTTGTAATATTTTGAGCTTTTGTGGTACAATCGTTGAAACGGCATCGTATGAGACTCGTATATTGGTAGCACTATTTTGACCTTAAGATGCAATGGTATTAGATTTTATTAACCATTCTCGAATCTGTTTACCTTGTCGATGTCATAGCACATGATCTATATAGCTAACTCAACTGCGATCTTCAACATTATTGCACACAGTTGGTTTCTTCAACCGTGTGCCCTGTAGAGTGCAGAATTAATCACTGCACTCGAGTGTCCATCATCAACCTTCTATGTAACTTTGACCTCATCATCCACGGGTAAACTTATGACCAAAGTCATTCCACACAGTTTGTTTTTACAAAGCTTTTTGCCAATAAACGCCCACGATTTGTCCCTCTTCTAGCCAACGCGTGGCCAAACTAGTCGGGCGGGAAGCTTGCGCAGTAGCGCAGGAACAGGCTCACCAACGATACCTTTGGCACCTCTTCGAGCCCACACATGGTCAAACGAAACGTGTGTGGTGCGGTGTTGTCAAGCGTGCACTTGAATCCTCCGCTATGAATGATTTGTAAGACGTGATGATTACAGGCCGGCCGGCCCCCATTTATTACAGCGGCCATTTAACCCTTGTGTCTCTTCAACCTTTCGATCGCGCCCCACCTGTCGGTGTCAAAACCGGCAGATCTCGGGTAGGGGGCCCAAGCTGTGCATCTGAGGATCAATGGTAACTATGGAGAAGGGACACACTGTTTACCCAGGTTTGGGCCCTCTTAATGGAGGTAAAACCCTACTCCTGCTTGATTATATTCGAGGGTATAGGGGTTATAAGAGTTGATCTACCTCGAGATCGATTCGGCTAACCCTAGAAAGCTAGCCTAGCAATGTTGTGATCCTGCCTCCGATCTACCCTTTGGTTTACATAGACACCGGAGGGGCTTAGGGTTTGCACAAAGTCGTTTACAGAAAGGAATAACATATCCGGACACCTATACTAGACATCCACGCACATGGGAGTCCCCACCGGACACGAGAGATGATCTTCTGTCTTGTATCTTGACGGCCCATCAGTCTGGCCCACATCAATAGACCGGACGCCCGAGGACCCCCTAGTCCAGGACTCCCACACCACCATTGCAAGAAGCACACCCACCATGACAAATTCATAGAGGGTATCACGCGTGGATCCAATGGCGCTCCGAGCGACTGCCGACGATGAGCAGCAGTTCACCATGCATGCTGTGGTGGACACCCATAGAAGGTTCACAGAGCTCTTGGTGTTGTACACCAACAACCCGGTCTGGGTGGAGCACTCCATCAACATCATGGAGTTGTTGCTTGCCGAGGAGAAGTACAAGGTGGTCGGGTTCGACCTTAGTACACCCGCACTCGTGTCGGGTCTCGTCCCAAGGTTGCCATTGCCCAGATGTGCATGGGCAACCATGTCCTTGTCTACCACTATTGCCTGGACACAAGGCCTTGCGAGTGTTTCGCCAGGTTTGTCAACAGCCCCCACTACATGTTCGCTATGGTGGACATCACCAATGATGTAAAGGTGCTCAAGAATTCGGGCATTGCCTGCCAGAATCTTGTCGACATCCAGGGCCAATACAAGATCTGGGGCAGCAAGGAGCATGAGAAGGACTCACTGGTTCACCTCACCGAGGCCATCATCGACCCCTACTACAGAGACATGAAGGATTCCTGCAACAAGGACTAGCATGCCTGTCACTCGGCCTGGATGGAGAAACTCGACAAAGCTCACGTCGTGTACGCGGCCAAGCAGGCGTACATGAGCTACGACATGTACAGGTGGATTACTAACATGAGGAAGTACTTCCTTACCCAAAACGGCCAGGGATCTAGCCGGAAGCAGAGCAATGGCAAGCATCATCGCAACAATAAGTAGATGATTAGATCCTCGTTTCTCCTAGTTTAATATGCATGTAATTGCTTACTTTGGTGTGTGGAAATGTTATGTGTGTAGTCACTTGTGTAATTGTATGCTTAATTTGGTTTTTGTAACGACCAAACCTCGAAGGATTTGAGTCTCTATGCTTAATGTGCTAGTCCCTGGATCGAACTCGCTAGCACACACAGCATAGATGAAAACCAGAATAGCAAGTGCATCATTTATTACAACGTAAGATCTAGAATGTATAAAATAAAACAATCTGCATAGCACTTGGCTAGCTTTATTCAATCAAACAGCGGAAAGTGCAGAAAATAAAGATGAGTCCCATCATAGCCCACTGGCGATGCTGAGTGCAGACTCGCGACCCTACTCTTCGTCTGAATATCCTGCAACATGAGACGTTGCAGCCATATAGGTCAATACTTTGAATGTATTGGCAAGTTACACAGGAGTAATAATAGCAGACCTACATGTATATGCATAGTATAACAAAAGGAAGGCTTGAGGGTTTATTTTTGTAGAAAGCTGATTTTGTCCTCATAACTACCTAATAGTCAAAATTTTATTTAGTTATTTTATTACTACAAATATACACAAGGTTGAGTTGGCAAAAATCAACTCCAACCTACCTTTATTAAATTGCCCATAAATATTATTGTCACATTTGTTAAGATCATCCAACAACTGTAATGGCATAGTGGCTCAAATTTACCTATAACCGGGGGCACGGCTAATCATGATTAGTTTTAGTACTCTGTAGAGTTTAGTACGCTTTACCCACTGGACCCAACCAGAAGATTGAGACGAAGTCTTTCAGAAGCAGTCCCCTAGTCCCAACAGGAGGCCCATCCCAACTATTATATCTACATCTGCTGGCACATCCGGGTAGGGGTTCCACAACTGATCAACTAAGCCAGAGCCCATTTAGCCAGTGGCCGCACATGGAAGCTACTAGTCACTAAGTCTGTCTGATCTTTTTGAGCCTGCGCGGCCGTCCACTTACATTCAGAGGGTAAAAACCATGATGTTCTTGAAACCACCCTTCAATACCAATTCCGCCCAAAGGTGAATTAAGTCCTCAATTACTACTCAATTTGGTTATACTTATAATCCTCACATAATCTCAATGTATGCACGGACCACCCCCGTATACAAAGCATAGCAAACTACAACTACCACGATTTGCAAAAGACGGGAAGATAGCTCAACAGCATATAGCAAAATAATAGTGTGATATAACTACATGCATAGAAAACTACAGATATTTATAGTGTGATATAACTACATGCATAGAAAACAATAGGTAAAGGATGATCAACATGTAACTTGCCTTGGTTCTGGTTCAGAAAGTCACACTCCTGACAATAGTTCGCGTCGCACTCCGGACAATCTACACGTTTCACACAATACAACAAATCAATCACCAAAACTCAAATAAAGCCAAAATAAAACCAACAGAAAGAAAATCATTTCAAAAACCCAACAACATAAGCTTAACAGCACCAAAATACACTACGGTCACAACGCAAAAAGAATCACTTAAAACCGACAAACGGTGTGAGAGTTATGGCCTCCAGAAGGTTTATTTCAAATTTGAATGAATTCAAATTTAAAAAGTGCAAACATGTGAGATTTTGGTTCTGTGATATTCTCCTGGTTATTGTGAGTGCACAAGAAAAAGAATTACCTAAATTGTATATATATATATATATATATATATATATATATATATATATATATATAAGATATAGTTAGTTGAATTTTGGATGAAAATCTGTGAAAAACAAAAAGAAACAGAAATCTCCTGGTCCTGTAGCGAACTCCTATGTTGTTCCTCTAGCGAAATGCCACGTGGCAGCGGGTGATTGGTGGAAAAGCTCATGCGCGTGCGTGCTCACCGAAAACAAAGGAAAACGGCGGCGGCGGTCGGGCGGCGGCGGTGGCGCGTCTTCGGCGGGTCTCCGGCGAGGGTGAAGTGATGGGTGGGTGCGGCGTCGATCGGCGGAGGCGGTGGTGGTGAGTACAGTGACAGGGGCATCCTCTACTGATGGCGGCGAGGATGTGAACTCCGGCAAGCTCCGGTGAAGTCTGCCGTCTTGTTCCTCTCCCTCTGCTGCGTTTTCGGAAACACCAAGACGTCAGGCGAGGGCGGCTTTGAGCGGTGAATCAAGTGAAGCAGGCAGTGCGTCTGGAGATGCTCTTATGGAGACGGCAGCGTCCGGCGAACGGCGGCGGTCTCGAGCTCCTTCTGTGAGATCGGTTTCGCCCTAGCTCACGCTTGCGGCAACATGAGTCAGGAAGGGGTTGCGGGTCTCCCCTAGGGCTTTGCCTCGCTTGCGGTACCCCTGGTGGACACGGGATGGACCAGGAGCATGAGCTCGGGTCGGGCTCGGCCTCGCGTGCGGGAGCGGCACGGCGCTCCTCCGGCTTAGGGAGGGGATGAACAATGCACGGTGCAGGGCCCGCTGGTCAGTGGCTGGAGCGGCGAAGCGATGGGTATGGCGCGGCGTACCGCTTCGGCGGAGTGGGGTGCTGGGCTGCGGGTGTTGGGGTGGTTGCTGAGCTGGCGGCGCGGGCCGCGGCTAGCTGGGCCACGTAGTGCGCTGTGGTGCTGCGCTGCTGGGTTTCTTTTTTTTTACAAAAGTTTACAGAAACAAAATAACTAAAATAAAACATACACCAACATAATTCTAGGAAAAATACCTAGACACACAGTAAAAATAATACTACTAATATAATCTACAAGAACACTAGTTCCACAACTAATGCAATTTTTGAAATTCATTTTTATGCAATAGGCCACACAAACAGTAAATAACACACAAATAAAATACTTTGGAGACTAATAAAAATACCAGAACATATCAAATGAACTGGAAATAATATTCCTGACATTATGAACATTTTTAAATAGGGGAGAAGTCATGTTATCTCCACTCCAATAAATTGCCTTTTGTTGCATAATGAAAGGAATATTGCAGAAGAGCAAATCATGCATGGAAAATATGATATGCATATGTATGATCTAATAACATCCTAATTTAGGAAAATTGGGATGTTACAAACCTACCCCCCTTAAGATGAATCTCGCCCTCGAGATTCGGGCTGGCTAGCGAATAGGTGTGGGTGATCCTACTTGAGATCTTCCTCTTGTTCCCAAGTAGCTTCCTCCTCTGTATGATGATCCCACTAAACCTTGCATAACTTGATTGTCTTGGTGCGAGTAACTCTCTCTACTGTCTCCAGAATCTTAACAGGCTTCTCCTCATATGTCAAATCACTCTCCAACTGAATTGCCTCAAGTGGCACTCTGTCCCTCAATGGAACATCCATCATCTCTGCATGGCACTTCTTCAACTGAGATACATGAAACACATCGTGAACTCCTGACAAGGATTCTGGCAACTCCAGCTAATAAGCTACCTATCCTCTACGCTCCAAGATCTTGTAAGGCCCCACAAAACGTAGTGCTAACTTACCTTTGATTCCAAACCTCTTAATTCCATGAAGTGGTGAAACTCTAAGATATGCATGGTATCCTACCTCATATGTCACCTCCTTACGTTTTGCATCTGCATAACTCTTCTGTCTCGACTGTGCTATCTTCAGCCTGTCACGAATCAACTTGACCTTCTCCTCAGCATCTCTGATCAAGTCTGGCCCAAAGAACTGACGCTCTCCAACCTCATCCCACATCAACGGTGTCCTGCACTTTCTTCCATACAATACCTCAAATGGTGTCGTCTTCAGACTAGCCTGATAACTGTTATTATATGAGAACTCTGCATAAGGTAAATTATCATCCCAACTGGACCCATAGTCCAAAGCACAAGCTCTCAACATATCCTCCAAAATCTGATTTACCCTCTCTGTTTTCCCATCTGTCTGTGGATGGAAAGTTGTACTAAACTCCAGCATGGTGCCCAAGGATTCATGCAACTGGCGCCAAAACTTGGATGTGAACTGAGTACCCCTATCAGACACTACCTTCCTTGGAACTCCATGCAGACAAACAATTTTAGACATATAAATCTTTGCTAGCTGAGCACTGGTATAAGTAGTCTTTACCGGGATGAAGTGAGCAACTTTAGTCAAACGATCAACAACTACCCAAATAGAATCATAACTTGACCGAATCCTGGGTAGACCTGTAATAAAATCCATACCAATCTCATCCCACTTCCAATCAGGTATAGGCAATGACTGTAACAAACCTGCTGGTCTCTGATGTTCTTCTTTAACTCTCTGGCACACATCACATGTTGCAATATATCCAGCAATTTCCCTCTTCAGGCTAGGCCACCAAAATCTTTCCCTCAAATCCAAATACATCTTAGTATTACCTGGGTGAATAGAATAAGGTGAATCATGCACCTCCTGAAGAATCAATTTCCTGATACCTGCATCTCGAGGTACACAAATATGCTTCTCAAACCATATGGCCCCATGTTCATCCTCATGGAAACCTTCTGCCTTACCTTCAGTCATATTCTCTCTTATCACATAAATCTCCTTATCACCCTTTTGAGCTTCTCTGATCCTGTCAAGCAAAGTAGGCTTTACCTCAAGTGTTGCTAAATATCCCTTAGGAACCATCTCCAACCTGAGATTTCTGAACTGTTCACATAACTCGGGTGGCATATTATCAATGTTAATTGCATTAGCATGGCTCCTACGACTCAATGCATCAGCAACAACATTAGCCTTACCAGGATGATACTGCACACTCAAATCATAATCCTTAATAAGCTCCAACCATCTCCTCTGCCTGAGGTTTAAATCCTTCTGAGTAAAAATATACTTCAAGCTCTTATGATTAGTAAATATATGATAACGATTACCAATAAGGTATGGCCTCCAAGTTTTCAATGCATGCACAACTGAGGCTAACTCCAAATCATGTGTAGGATAATTATGCTCATGATTCTTAAGCTGGTGTGAAGCATATGAAACAACTTTACCTTCCTGCATCAAAACACTCCCAAGTCCTTGATGAGAAGCATCACAATATACCTGGAAGTCCTTATGTATATCCGGCAGAGTTAAAACCGGTGTTGTAACCAAACGCTGCTTCAATTCCTGAAAGGTGGCTTCACATTCATCAGTCCAAACAAATTTCTTCTCTTTCTTCAACAATTCAGTCATAGGCTTTGCAATCTTGGAAAAGTTCTCAATAAACCTCCTGTAATAACCTGCAAGGCCCAAAAAGTTGCGAATCTCTCCAACTGACTTGGGTGTCTCCCACTCTGTAACTGCAGCAACCTTAGATGGATCAACTGTAACTCCATTACCTGACACAACATGTCCAAGGAATGCTACCTCATCCAACCAAAACTCACATTTGCTGAATTTGGCATACAGTTGACGTTCCCTCAATTTCTCTAATACCAAACGCAGATGCACCTCATGCTCTTGCTTATTCTTGGAGAACACCAATATATCATGAATGAAAGCAACCACAAACTTATCCAAGAACTCCATAAACACCTTGTTCATCATATTCATTAAGTATGCAGGAGCATTAGTCAATCCAAATAACGTAACAGTATATTCATACAACCCATACCTCGTGGTGAAAGCAGTCTTTGGAATATCTTGCTCCTGAATCTTTAATTGATGATAACCAGAACGAAGATCAATCTTAGAAAACACAGTAGCTCCCTCCAACTGGTCAAATAGATCATTTATCATGGGCAAGGGATACTTATTCTTAATGGTTACTGAGGGAGTCCTGGATTAGGGGGTATCCGGACAGCCAGACTGTATACGTTGGCCGAACTGTTGGACCGTGAAGATACAAGACTCAAGACTTTGTCCCATGTCCGGATGGGACTCTCCTTTGCGTGGAAGACAAGCTAGGCGATCCGGATGTTAGATCTCCTTCTTTGTAACCGACTCTGTGTAACCCTAGCCTCCTCCGGTGTCTATATAAACCGGAGGATTTAGTCCGTAGGACAAGAACAATCAGAATCATAGGCTAGCTCCTAGGGTTTAGCCTCTACGATCTCGTGGTAGATCAACTCTTGTAATACTCATACCATCAAGATCAATCAAGCAGGAAGTAGGGTATTACCTCCATCGAGAGGGCCCGAACCTGGGTAAAACATCATGTCCCCTGCCTCCTGTTACCATTAGCCTTAGACGCACAGTTCGGGACCCCCTACCCGAGATCCGCCGGTTTTGACACCGACATTGGTGCTTTCATTGAGAGTTCCTCTATGTCGTTGTTGGCTCCTTCAATCATCAACAACAACGCGGTCCAGGGTGAGACTTTTCTCCCCAGACAGATCTTCGTATTCGGCGGCTTCGCACTGCAGGCCAATTCGCTTGGCCATCTGGAGCAGATCGACAGCTACGCCCCTGGCCATCAAATCAGGTTCAAAAACTTGAACTACATGGCCGATATCCGCGGAGATTTGATCTTTGATGGATTCAGGCCTATGCCAGGAGCACCGGACAGTCACGACGAGCACAGCTTAGACCTGCTGTCAAACAATACTCGGGATATCGCACATGCAAGAGCTCCGGACCTAAATCTGGGGCAGATCGCGTCGTCCGAGGACGGGTGGATGGACCCCGCCCCAGAGGCCGCATACTCATCGGCGGTAGAGCCGAACATGGACTCCACCCCCAAGGAAGTCTATGTCACTGGACCCCCGGACTTGTGTCCGGCGGTAGGTTCCAGACCGCGCGCCCCCGGGCCCACTGAATTCGGTTGGGCTCCGGTAATGGAGTTCGTCGTTGCGGATATCTTCCAGCACTCGCCCTTCGGCGACATGCTGAATTCATTAAGGTCTCTCTCTTTGTTAGGAGACTCTTAGCCGAACTATGTTCGGCTCGAGGGGGAAGCAGGCGACGAAGAAATTCGTTGCCCGCCCACCACCCACTTCATAGCCACTGTCGATGACATAACAGACATGCTTGACTTCGACTCCGACGACACCGACGGTATGGACGTCGGTGCAGGGGACGATTGGGAACAACCACCCACGGGGCGCTGGACTGCCACCTCATCATATGATATATATACATGGTGGACACGCCTAAGGAGGATAATGGCGACAAAAAGGACACAATGGAGGATAAAACCCCCAGACAAAAGCCAAAACGACGGCGCGGACGCCGCTCTAAGTCCAGCCACAGTAAAAATAGCGATAACAACGCTAGGAAAATCGACACCCCAGTCAACTCCAAAGGCAACAACGACCATATGGACCCAGAGATGGAGAAGGATGAGCCAGGTCACACCGAACACAGCCCGGAGCAGACGCCCGATCACAGCGATCCTGAGGGCCGACCTCAGCAACCTTCCTTGGGAGAAGAGCACAGTCCAGACGACGATGCATTCATCATCCCGGAAAAACGTTTGGAATGAGATAACCTCCACAGAAGGCTTATGGACACAGCGAGAAGCCTAAAGAAGCTAAAGCAAAGGCTTAAGGCCGCGCAGGAAACGCTCAACCGCAGATGGAATAAAGTGCTAGACACTGAAGAAAAATATGGCGACGATCGCCACACAAAGAGCTACCCAAAGCACAAGATGCTGCCAGAATTCGACGATGAGGCCATTCCGCCGAAGAACAATACGGCCAGTAGGCCAGACCAACCACTTCATGACCGCAATAGAGCAGTTACTGACGCTGCACATGATTTACGTGAGCTCCTGGACAAAAAGGCCGGCGTGACCAGGTCCATCTATGGATCTAGAGGACATGCTCCAGCACAGGATTATGGTCACCAAAACGATCAGACTGATCGAATACCAGTTCGGAATCAACACCGGACACAACAATAGTCGACAACATGCCACAACACGTCCAGATACAGAGGGGCTGCGCATCCTCTGTGCTTCACCGAAGAGGTACTGGATCACGAATTTCCATAGGGATTCAAACCCGTGAACATAGAGGCATATGACGGAACTACAAACCCTGGGGTCTGGATTGAGGATTTTATCCTTCATATCCACATGGCTCGTGGGACGACCTCCGTGCCATCAAATACCTTCCCCTCAAGTTGAAGGGGCCAGCTCAGCACTGGTTGAAAAGCCCCCCAGAAAATTCAATCGGAAGTTGGGATGAACTTGAGGATGCTTTCAGGGCCAATTTTCAAGGGACCTATGCCCGACCTCCAGACGCTGACGATCTAAGTCACATAATACAACAACCTGGAGAGTCAGCGCGTAAGCTTTGGAATAGATTCCTCACTAAGAAGAATCAAATTGTCGATTGTTCGGATGCCGAAGCCCTAGCGGCCTTCAAGCACAGTATCCGAGACGAGTGGCTCGCCAGACACCTCGACCAAGAAAAGCCGAGGACAATGGCAGCCTTAACAAGCCTTATGACCCGCTTCTGCGCGGGTGAAGACAGTCGGTTGGCCTGTAGAGGCACCACCGACCCGGGCACATCCGAAATTAGGGATGGCAACGGGAAGCCACGGCGCAATAAAAACAAGCGCCAAAACAAGGAAGTCCGGACAACACGGCGGTCAACGCCGGATTCAGGGGCTCTCAACCCGGTCAACAAAAGAAGGCATTTAAAGGCAGCAAAGAGGGACCGTCCAGCCTGAACAAAGTGCTGGACAGATTATGCCAAATTCATGGCACCCCCGAAAAACCTACGGACCACACTCACAGAGAATGCTGGGTCTTTAAGTAGGCCGGCAAGTTAAATGCCGAACACAAGGTGTCGTGGAATTAACACGTCAGATGTCCTTAGTGTGAGGACTTAGTCGTGAGGCCAACGCATCTATGTGGTAGCTTGAGAGGGGTTGAGCGGAATCGAGAGACGCAACATGCAAGACAAAGATTTAGACAACTTCGGGCCCCGGGAAACATCATCCGGTAATAACCCTACATGCTGTTTGTGGCTAGGTCTCATTATGATCATGAGGGAGTCGCCAGATAAACCGGTTCCTTGTGTCTAGCCCTAGAAATTGTTTCTTGTTGCTTCCCCCCTTTGGGGAGCCCTGACCCTCCTTATATAAGTTAGAGGGGAGGGTTACATGTGGAGTCCTAGTAGGACTAGGACTAGTCTATCTTTTCTTACAAGTTGAATACAAGTCCGGGTCTTGCTTCCTCCTCTTAAGCCGGCCTACCATAACGTAAGCCGGCCTTCTGGGCCTTGAGCCACTTGGGCCCCCGAGTCTTGTCACTCCTATGATCCGCTTGCCAGGTCACCCATAAGTCGCCAGGCTCGGGCGGGTCACTTAGTGAGTCGTCCAGTCAGGGCGGGTTATTAGTGAGTCGCCAAGTCCGGCCGGGTTATACATCCGGTCGGGTCATACCGCGGGGTATATCCCCGACATTAGCCCCCAAGTTTAATTTGGATTTATCCATGTTAAACTGATCTGCAACATAAACACAAGAACAAATTGACAGGTTGTACTCCGGGTTAAATATTCTTGTAAGCTGGCACTTGATCATCCTTAAGTCCTTGTCATCTCCTCCTTCTGGAAAATCCGGGTTAATAGACCAACTTTATAATCAATTTTCTTGTAGAAGAAATATTGTAAATAAAGCATCCATTTGAGTCGGCCTTCAACGCTCTGACTTGACAAAAATATTGATCTTGAAATATTCAACAGATATTCAGTCGGCTTAAAAATGTAGAACTTGCCAAGCTATGATGTGCAAAATCGCCGGGTTTATAAAAACTGATGGTCCCGGGTCATGGCTGTTTATAGACGCCGGGTCACGATTGTTGCCAACGCCGGGTCAATCTGGTTTGCTCAAAACTGAGAATTTGAAAATATTTCTCCTTATATCCGTGTTACCTGTAGCCCCCAAGTCTTGAGCAGATCAAAATGATGACTTAAGACTTGATTCAATAAATATTACCACTTTGAAGAAATCCATATTGTTCATCTCAATCACTAGTCAGAACTGAGTATTCCTCATATGTAGCCCCCAAGTGTCGGGTTGTCATGCTTGTAGCAACCCGGGACATGTAATTGCCTTATGCTCATAAAAATTTCAACCAATGTAGCCCCCAAGGGCCGGGTCATTATAAAATAATGAGCAGGGACTTTGTAGATAAAACCATGTAAATTTGAACAGCAATGTGTAGCCCCCAAGGGCCGGCTCATTATAATGTGATGAGTTGGGTCTTCAATAAGACTAATAAAAATGACTTTGCATTAACCCCCAAGTGTCATGGTGCATGCTTGCAGCGACATGAGACTTGTATATTTGATATAATCTTAAGTTGAATAATGCAGCCCCCAAGTGCCGGGTCGTAAGCCTGCAGCGACTCGGGACTATTTCCTCCATTATAAAATAAATCATGCCCATTGATAAAAATAATAGCCGTTGCGCTAAAGCGACTTTGAAAACCTCAATCATAACATTCAAGATTTGAATAATATAATCCGGTATGAAAACCTCAATCATTCAATATCATCGTGAGAATCTAGCCAGTTTTGGCTATTAAAGATTTGAATACCTCATCGGTTGACAAGTAAATCCGGAGTTTAAATACCTGGCGGCTCTTGGCCGATGACGACTTAATGCGCATTCATTGTAAGCCGGAATTTTTGTAACCCGGTGGCCTATAGCCCTTGAGAAAATCAATAATTGATAACCCTTTTGAGACACCAATTTCAGTGATGAGGTTGGACTAAAGCATTTATATAAGTCATAGTTCTGCAAATCCTACACAGAGTTTAAACAACATATGCCCTAGCGACTTAACATCAAGAGCCAGGGCGGGTAACCACACAAATGTAGTCTTATCCTGCACACAAGTAGATCAGAAGATCCCTATGATCCTTTGAATGATACCGCCGGTTTATGTGACCCGGACAGTGAAGTTGATAACTCAACTCTGTAAGAGCCGGCACATATGGTATTTGTGACAACTCAAATACTTGCGATTGTATAAAAACAGATAAAAATTTTGAGGCTTCTGATTCGAATATGATCAGTAAACCGTTCCAAAGGGGTTAAGCTAAGATTCGAATACGATCATATAGCACCAGTGGCGTTGGCGTTGCCAATCAAAGTGGTATCGACAGCTATGTTCTTTTTCGTTTGAATACGACCTATGTTTGAATAGGAAGCCCCCAAATGACCTTAAAAGTTGTTTAACGACGCTGATTCAAATACGATCCACGTTGGTTCCCAAAGGGGTTGAGCTATGATTCGGATACGATCAAGAAGCCCCCAAGTAGGTTCAGCAGTTCGCTAATCAAAAGGGTATCGACAGCTATGTTCTCTTTGGTTTGAATACGACCTATGTTCGAACAGGAAGCCCCCAAGTGACCATATAAGTTTTGGCATTGCGCCGATCAAGAGGGTACTGATAGCTATGCTCGATGAGCAAGAAGCCCCCAAGTGACCATAATAAGATAAGCCGTAAGGCAGGATACTCATGTTTTGAACCGTGCATCATGGCAGCAAGTTCTCTTTGGTAACCATTAATTTGTTTGAGATCTCGAACTTTGTGAGAGATTAATTCTTTTTGAACCGGAAATTCTTAAACCGGATATTGAGATCCTCAAAGCTTTGTAAGGGACAAATTTACCTTGAGCCAGATGTTGAACCGGTTTTGAGAGCTTCAAAGCTTTGCAGGAGAGAGGTGTCTCTTGAGCTGTATTTTAAACCGGAATCTTCATTTTGAGCCAGAAATTTTTCTAACAGCCTTTAAATATTCACCAATAAAGCAGTAGCCTCCAGGGCCGGGTTATCTTCCCTTCAAGGACCCGGAGTTCTTGAATTCATTGAAACCGGCTAATTTTGCCGAGCCATACCATTGTAGCCCCCGAGTCTCAAGATGACTCGAAGAGTTGGTTTGAGATTCTGCATATTTGACCATAGCAGAAGGTGTATATCATTAGCGTTGATAACGCAATGTGAATCCACAGAAGGTTGAGGTGACTGCGGCGGGTTATAAATGATCGCGTATGAGCCGTGTTAGCAACTCGGCTAATGGTTCCTTCCAACTGGCTGTTTGAAGTTAACCAAACCGTAGTGGAGGCGACTTGTGCGCCTGCCCATTGAGCCATCCAGTGCAGACGGCGGCTGATAATACATGATAATTTGCTTCCAATTTGTTGAAAGAAAATCGGGCTTCCCAAGTAGTGACTTGCTCATACTCAATAAACAACTGATGCAGACAGGTGCAGTCCGATGTGTTGATGTAGACCAGGCCACGAGAGACGGACGGTAAAGACGACCGCAACATCTGAGGCGGCACAAACTGATGAATCGGCCGTGGCATTGTAAGCCGGTGCAGACGGGCAAGTTGTCCTCCTTGTTGTAAGCTGGCGTGGTCACAAGAGACGGCCCCGGCGTTGTAGGCCGGTGCGGGAGTCCATTGATTAACTACGATCACCTATGCACAAAGATGTTGGCATGCCTCCATCTCCGCGGTATAATATGTCACAAATAATTTCCCTGATTTGTTTGGACGATGGATGACCCGTTTATCGCGACAGAGGTAGCTCAGACAGACCAGCGACTTAATATAATTCTGGCGGCTCAGGCAGACCGGCAACTTAATATAACCCCGGCGGCTCAAAGCGGCAAGGGCGGCTCAACGCGGCTCCGGCGGGTTGATGTAGATTAAGCTGCACGGGTGGCGACTTATGCACACCTGTTCCATCAGTAAGCGGGTGCAGACGCCGGTGCGTGATGGTGTTGACGTACACTTCAGAGGCACAACACGGCACCACCTTTGTTAGAGGGATGTCACCGGATTCGCCCGGACAACAGATGAGTCGGTCACGGTATTGTAAGCCAGTGCGGACGAGAGAGTCAACAGCGGTGTTGTAAGCGACTCGGCTGCGGGCGCGGACGATGAGTCAGTCGTGTGTGTTGATGTAGCAGGGGCGGCGATTTGCACATGTTTCCATCGAGCAGCATGGCATGTACGAGTGCTAGTGCAAAAAATAATATTGATGCACGTCCTTTTGCAACACCTTTGTAATGAATAATGGTCCTGCAAAAAAAATATCACGAACCAGAGTAATCGTTCTTTGACGAAAAGAATATGTGCTAATAACACAGACGAGATGGATATCACCTGGAATTTTTTGCCGGATAAAAAAGGATAGCAGATGCTCAATTGATATGATGATGTGCGTTCCCTTCAGCCTTTATTAGCGTGGGGACTTGATCCCTTTTGTTTGCTTTCCTCTCATAAGGAAACAGTACTAATAGTACTTAAGTCGTTTCATGCATGTTGAGTTTTTCTTCCGGCCGGCTTGTCCATACTGGAAAATTTGCATTGATGCCAACCTCTCCATATAGCAGAAAAAAGACCCGCTCAGTTTTCTGCAGTCTCAGTACTTAAAAGCATTTGTAGCTAACCCGGCTCCGTGCACCTGAAGGACTTTTCAGGTGGTTGCAGGGGCGGTTCAGAGTAGCGGGTTACAATGGTGGCTGAGGTAGCTGGACATAGCACGGTCAGAACTCCGGCGACATCGGCGGCTCAAGGGTGAGGAGGCCCGGGGCGCGAGGTGGAGGGCTACACTGAGGTGACCCGAGGCCCTCGCGACTTCGAGGCGTCAGCGGGTCGCAACAGCAACGGCAGGTATGAGGCCGACTTGGCAAGATTGACCATGGAAGCAGCCGCTCGAACGGCAGTTTGATGCATGGCTACAGCAGCAATGGCACAAGGCCGTGGAGTTGAGAGCGACCCGGAGTGAAGCGGTGGAGTCGAGGGCAACTCGGAGCAGAGAGGCGCCGGTGAATCAACTCGGAAGGGGGAGCGAAGCCGCGCAGAAGAAAGTCAGCACCGCGGCTCACCGCGGAGGTGAGGCGGATCAGTGACTTGGCTGTGGAGCAGGCCACAGCAGCGGAAGGCCAAGCGGCGGCTTGATGCGGCAGGCGCGAGGCCACAGCAGCGGAGGTGACCCAGGTGGCCCGAGGCGAGCGGCTCGACGGGCGAAGCCGGTGAAGTGCGTCAGCAAACGCGGAACCGAGGCAAACGAAGGTGGCGACTTGTGGGTATAACCGCCATGACCCACGTGGGTGGCGGCATAGAACAGAGGCCGGGGTACGTCGGACGCGCCGGCAGAGGTCATTGCTACGGAACGGCGCGCCGGTTGTGGTTGAATCGCAGTCGCGGAGGTGTTGACTTGATGCGAGGTCAGAGAATGACTCGGTCTCCAACTCTGTTTCCGGGTCATGGTTATCTTAGAAAAAGAAAATCCCCTTTGGTGTTTTCACATGTCGGTTGTACTGATCACAAGCAGCCCCTGAATCTTTGTTTTATCTTTTCAAACAGAAACCCTGTCAGTCTTGATGATTGACAGTTGTAGCAACCGTATATAACAAATTTGTAGCAAAGTTGATTTCAATCCGACTAATCTCACGACCGCGACAGCACACAGACGCATCGATGCACGGGTGTGGCGGCGTCGTACAACAGCTTGTAGTACAAACCGATCTCCGATCGAAAAAATACTGACGGCGGCGGTGCACGGATGAAACCCTAATTTTTCTTGATCTCAATATCTTATACGCCGGGTTATCCAAATAACTGCTCCACACCGGCTCTTCTTCATCTGTCCAATCGCAAGCTTCTCGGTCCCTGAAGAGTTCCCTCCAAGAACTCAACACCATCGTGCGCGGGCCCTACGGTGGGCGCCAACTATCGTGGAATTAACACGTCAGATGTCCTTAGTGTGAGGACTTAGTCGTGAGGCCAACGCATCTATGTGGTAGCTTGAGAGGGGTTGAGCAGAATCGAGAGACGCAACATGCAAGACAAAGATTTAGACAGCTTCGGGCCCCGAGAAACATCATCCGGTAATAACCCTACATGCTGTTTGTGGCTAGGTCTCATTATGATCATGAGGGAGTCGCCGGATAAACCGGTTCCTTGTGTCTAGCCCTAGAGATTGTTTCTTGTTGCTTCCCCCCTTTGGGGAGCCCTGCCCCTCCTTATATAAGTTAGAGGGGCGGGTTACATGTGGAGTCCTAGTAGGACTAGGACTAGTCTATCTTTTCTTACAAGTTGAATACAAGTCCGGGTCTTGCTTCCTCCTCTTAAGCCGGCCTACCATAACGTAAGCCGGCCTTCTGGGCCTTGAGCTTATTGGGCCCCCGAGTCTTGTCGCTCCTCTGATCCGCTTGCCAGGTCACCCATAAGTCGCCAGGCTCGGGCGGGTCACTTAGTGAGTCGTCCAGTCAGGGTGGGTCATTAGTGAGTCGCCAAGTCCGGCTGGGTTATACATCCAGCCGGGTCATACCGCGGGGTATATCCCCGACACAAGGGAAGGGAAACACCAAGTGAAGACGAGGATGAGCCTCGCCAGCCGAACACTGGGGGACAAAAAAAATTCCCACCAGGGGTAAAAATAGTAAACATGATCTACGCGACTCACATACCAAAGAGAAGGCGCAAACGCGCGCTCAGAGACGCATACGCTGTAGAGCCCGTCGCCCCCAAACTCAACCCCTGGTCGGCCTACCCGATCACCTTCGATCACAGGGACCACCTGACTAGTATCCGGCACGGAGGATCGGCTGCCTTGGTGCTCGACCCAATAATCGATGGACACCATCTCACTCGTGTCCTCATGGACGGCGGCAGTAGTCTCAATCTAATATATCAGGACACTGTCCGCAAGATGGGGATAGACCCATCCAGAATCAGCCAAAGTAACACCATCTTTAAAGGGGTGATACCAGGCGTTAAGGCCCGCTGCAGGGGCTCCCTCGTATTAGAGGTGACATTCGGATCTCCAGACAACTTCAGAAGCGAAGAATTACTCTTCACCATCGCTCCCCTCCGAAGTGGTTACCATGCATTGCTCGGAAGAACGGCCTTCGCTCGCTTCAACGCAGTACCGCACTACGCCTACCTTAAACTCAAGATGCCCGGTCCACATGGCGTCATCATCGTTAGCGGAAATACAGAGCGTTCCTTACACGCAGAAGAGTATGCGGCGGCTCTAGCAGCCGGACACTAAGCAGCCTCTCCTATCAAAACGCATGATCGGTCATTAAGACCACGGACACGGTTAGACGAGTCCGACGCACCACCATCGGTAACAGCCCAGATAAACCTGAGCTGGGCGCTATACACGAAATCCCATAGAGGGCATCAGGGGCTGCAAACATGCAATAAAGCCCACCTTTTTGCTTGACCTTATTAACAGGACAATGTCTTACACTTCTACTATCCATTGATAATAACCAACTCTTCGCACGCTTACGCCATACTCTTTTACATGAGTTTTCCTTTTTACAGAAACCATTCATGCGACACCCTACCAGGACAAGGCACAACGGAGACAAAGGCGCAGACGTGCAGCAGGGCCCCGCTCAAAGGTTTCTCTTTAGATTAAGCCCCTGTGTAAACCTTCTTTATTGTCTCTTGTTGCTTGACATCCCATGGGTACTCAATACACCCACAGGGGATACTGGCGTTATTGGCATTTCGCCATGACAGACTAACGCACGTACCTGGAAATACAGGGTTCATAATCAAGGGCGCCACTCAGCCCAGTATATGTTATAAAGTCCGAATACCTTCGGGAGTGTTCGGCGTCGCGAGTTTGGCCTTATATGCATCAGCTCCGAATCATGTCTTTGGTCAAATGTTGGGATTGCCCGGCTCCTGGGTTTGCTGCCTTACGTTCCGCTTCTATCGGCTAAGGCGGCCAAAGGAGAACTACTGTGATTGTGCCCTGGTTATTCTGGATGAGAACCTCGGTAGAGAAAGCCGAAAACTGACTGTCATGATATAGCGAGAGACTGGTCAACCACTCGAGGACTCATCGGAATCTTTAGGATTCCTCCGCATTAACGAAGGGCTGTTTCCCGGTCATGTACACACGCGCCCGTATCCAGATGCACGCGAAGGTACCAGGGGCTACATAGTAGCCCCACCGTCAAACTCCTATGGCTAAGTGAAAGTGTTAAAGCTTTATAGTCCGGTTGCCTAGTTCGACGTACAATCACCTCCTTAATGGACCAAGACGTTGGATCAAGTGTGATCACGCACATTTTTTCAAACACCCCGGCATTGTATGCGTGGGGGCTGAAGCCAACGACTGCTAACTTTCAGGTTATATATACATAAAACGGCCGCACAGGAGGCACAATAACACTTTCGGGTGAAAGTATAAACATAGCCTCTATAATTAAAATACAATTGTTTTTACAACGGGACGATTCGTCACTCGAACATGACACTCTTCGAGCAGTGAGCCTCTATTAAATGAGCACCTTCTATTACCTGCTCGAAATAGTGCTCAGTTGGATCCTGGCTTCCCGCCAGATTCGGGGTTGCAATGATGGTGGCCTCCATATCTGCCCAAAATGTTTTAACACGGGCAAGAGCCATCTGCACACCCTCTACGCACGCCGACCTCTTCATGGCATCGATTCATGATACGGCGCCAAGGAATTGTTGCACTAAACCAAAATAAATGTCCGGCTTCGGTCCTTTCAGCCATAGATGGTCTATTACAGACCTCATTGCAAAACCGGACAACCTATGGAGCTCGGCCACAGCAGCCATCCTTTCACTCAATGGCAACGGGCGCGTTGGAGCACTGAATTGCGACCAGAACAGCCTTTCTACTTCACTGTCTTTTTTATCCTCGAAAAACTTGGTCGTGTTAGCTGTACTTTTGGCCAGATCTGCATATGCGTCCATAGCGCTCCAGCGCCGATCCAGAGGAGCGTACTTTGGATCTAAGAACTTCATCCGCAACAGATAGGGGCTTCCAGCCGCGATTTCTCTGGCCTGTCGAAGCTCCTCCCTCACATCCCTAATTTCGGAATGCGTCTCCTTGGCGCATCAAGGGCCTTCTTCAGGTCAGCCGACTTCGCCTGATTCTCCTTTTCAAGGAGCTCATACCGGTCGGCGGCGTCTCTCAGCTCCACAGCCATCTCGGCTATTTTGTCTTCGCTTCGGCGATGAGCAGCCTGTTCGGCTCTCAAATCTTCGGCCGCCTTTAGGGCAGCCTGATGTCTACTACACAATCTTCTTCTTGTAGATGTTGTTGGGCCTGCAAGTGCACAGGTTTGTAGGACAGTAGCAAATTTTCCTCAAGTGGATGACCTAAGGTTTATCAATCCGTAGGAGGCG
Organism: Triticum aestivum; assembly: GCF_018294505.1. Classification (NCBI taxonomy): domain Eukaryota; kingdom Viridiplantae; phylum Streptophyta; class Magnoliopsida; order Poales; family Poaceae; genus Triticum; species Triticum aestivum. The sequence continues at coordinate 263,496,157 of NC_057798.1, read as the reverse complement.
TAGGATGAAGATGGTCTCTCTCAAACTACCCTGCAACCAAATAACAAAGAGTCTCTTGTGTCCCCAACACACCCAATACAATCGTAAATTGTATAGGTGCACTAGTTCGGCGAAGAGATGGTGATACAAGTGCAATATGAATGGTAGATACAGGTCTTTGTAATCTGAAAATATAAAAACAGCAAGGTAACTAATGATAAAAGTGAGCGTAAATAGTATTGCAATGCTAGGAAACAAGGCATAGGGTTCATACTTTCACTAGTGCAAGTTCTCTCAACAATAATAACATAGATAGATCATATAACAATCCCTCAACATGCAACAAAGAGTCACTCCAAAGCCACTAATAGCGGAGAACAAACGAAGAGATTATGGTAGGGTACGAAACCACCTCAAAGTTATTCTTTCGGATCGATCTATTCAAGAGTTTGTACTAGAATAACACCTTAAGACACAAATCAACCAAAACCCTAATGTCACCTAGATACTCCATAGTCACCTCAAGTATCCGTGGGCATGATTATACAATATGCATCACACAATCTCAGATTCATCTATTCAACCGACACAAAGTACTTCAAAGAGTGCCCCAAAGTTTCTACCGGAGAGTCAAGACGAAAATGTGTGCCAACCCCTATGCATAGATTCATTGAACCCGCAAGTTGATCACCAAAACATACATCAAGTGGATCACATGAATATCCCATTGTCACCACAGATAAGCACGACAAGACATACATCAAGTGTTCTCAAATCCTTAAAGACTCAATCCGACAAGACAACTTCAGAGGGAAAACTCAATTCATCACAAGAGAGTAGAGGGGGGAGAAACATCATAAGATCCAACTATAATAGCAAAACTCGTGATACATCAAGATCGTGCCATAGAGAGAACACGAGAGAGAGAGAGAGATCAAACACATAGCTACTGGTACATACCCTCAGCCCCGAGGGTGAACTACTTCCTCCTCGTCATGGAGAGTGCCGGGATGATGAAGATGGCCACCGGTGATGGGTCCCCCCTCCAGCAGGGTGCCGGAACGGGCTCCCGAGAGGTTTTTGGTGGCTACAGAGGCTTGCAGTGGCGAAACTCCCTATCTATCTTTGTTGTCGATGTTTTTAGGGTACGTAGGCTTATATAGGCGAAAGAAGTAGGTCGGGGGAGCCTCGAGGGGCCCACGAGAGGGTAGGGCACGCTTGGGAGGGTGGGCGCGCCCCCTATCTCGTGGCCTCCTCGATGATCCCCTGGCTTGCACTCCAAGTTCCTGGGATTGGTTCTGTTCCAAAAGTAACTTTTCCGAAGGTTTCATTCCGTTTGGACTCCGTTTGATATTCATTTTCTTCGAAATACTGAAACAGGTAATAAAACAGCAATATGGGCTGGGCCTCCGGTTAATAGGTTAGTCCCAAAAATGATATAAATGTGTAAAATAAAGCCCATAAACATCCAAAAAGGGTAATATAATAGCATGGAACAATCAAAATTATAGATACATTGGAGACGTATCACAGCCGCATTGCTAGCCCGGGCTTGTTCCTTGGCTAGGGCAAGCTCTGCCCTCAGGGCTTCCACGGCAGCAGCTCCGCCTGCAGTCAAAGCATATCACATTAACATTATGCCCCTCTTAATATTTCCTATAACAAATAAGAAAAACAGAGCACATACTTTGTGACTCGTTAAGCCGCTCGTTCACAAGCATGATGTCGGCGTCCACAACTTCAATCTGTCGCCTCAGTTCGGCGAATTCAGTGGTCCGGTCTACTGCTGGACCCTTAGCCACCTGCGCATGAATGCAGTGCGATCATTACTTAAGAGTGTGATCCTCCGTTTGCCGCCTAGGGCTGGCAACCAGAGTCTTAGGGGCTACTATCTATACGGAGCACACCTAGCGCGTGCGGTACAACCAAAAACTTGCGTATTTCATTATGTACCTCAAAGCCTTTGAGCAGGCTCATAAAAGCTTCATTCAACCCGCTTGTGGTGGATGAAATCTTCTCAAGCATCGTGCCCATTAACAAACGGTGATCCTCCGAGAGAGCAGCTTGCTCCAGAAGGCCCGTCAGCGTGTCCGGTCGGTCGCCGGACTGTACCGGACCCTTCTTATTGCCCCCCATGGGAGCCGAACGCTCCGGGCTCAGGGCGACCGAAGTATTAGCTTCTGGCCTCGGCGGATCTGGACTCCTCCGTGACGACACCTCGGGGTCGCCCGCCCCATGAGGCGGAGAGGCAGGTGGGGTTTCACTCTCCATCATCTTCGGAAGAAGATCCCCCGAAGACGAACTCTGTCGGGAAGAGCTACTAGCCGGACTGCAAAGAATGGATCCTGGTTATTGTTCTCGGAGGAGGAAGCAGTAGCTTTGTATTTATGATTAACTTACAGCTCGGCGGAGGGCTGGCCTGTTGGCGTGCATGGCGCGGTGAGGACGCCCTCTAGGGCAGGGGCCCCTGGTGAAGTTTTCTTCCCTTGTTTAGGCGCCTCCGTCTCCAAGTCTTCAGAGGTGGCCCTCTTCTTCCCACGGAGGGAGGAGACCTTAGATTCCCCTCCCCGACTATCCTCCTTCATGGAAATAGTAATTCCCCTAGGTTTGGGTGTGCAATGTGTGAAGCTCTGCTTCTCTAATCTTCCCCTCGTCTTTCCCGAGGGCACGTGACTTAGCACACGACTAAGCATCCTGGCTATTGCAGGACTAGGCGAGCCTTCGGGAAGTGGTGCCGGACACCTGATCCTCTCCGCCTTGTTGAGCCAATCCTGGCCGCGGATGGTTTTCAGAATAATGTTGTGATAAACATAAATGAAGTGTTCGGTTTCTAGGTTACTTACTTGGGTATCTGGGAGGTTGCATCTCAGGCTCGCATCCTCGGTGGTGTCCGAACACTTAACTTGTGGTCCGAAGAATAACCTTGTCGGAGTAATTGGACACGGATACCCTGAAGACGGCAAGACAATTATTCAAGACATCGGGGCTAGCAAAGCCCCTCAGTCCGACTGCCCGGTCGCTCCTGCCGGCTCCCCGTCCGACTGCTCCGCCCGGCCGGCTACCCAGCCGGCTGCCAGCTGACCGACTGCAGCCCGACCCGACACCGACAAGACTCCGACGAGACGGCCATACCGCGGACGAGACAGCTGTACCGCGACGCCATCATGTACAATGTCACTTGTCCCTGGGCACTATTCATGAAATGACCCACGAGACAAGCATGACATGCACCATGCCTTACCCATGCCACCACTTAGGTTAGATGATAAGCTAGCCACACTATATATATGAGTATCCATCCATCCATCCAAGAGAGGCTCACGGCCACGAGCGCCACTATGGCCTCTTGGCCATTCACTCCCACGCATGCATGCTAGCTAGCAAGATAGCTAGCTAGCTCACACATACATACATTCATCCATCCACCCACAGCTAAGCACATACTTGTGCTCATATACATATACGAGGCCGGATGCCAGATGCCTATGGCACCGACCTCAGATACAGCTCAAGGAGCACTCTGTACCAGACATACCAGATATACTCAGACATGCAGCAGTAGGAGTATTATTTCTCCGGAGAGCTCCGAAGCTGGGTAAACCACCGCGTGCTACTCGCATACCCGCTCCCGGTCCTATCAGCAGCAGTCTTACCCTCACACTAAGCCCTTGTGGCATCTATCGACTCGCAAGCCCCCCGTGAGAATACCACGACAGTTGGCGCCCACCGTGGTGTGGTACTACTATTATGCTACCACGCTGCTGCTGGTTTTGCTATCCGGGCGGGACCATCTTCGTCTTCACTGCCGCGGCGTCGCGCCGTCTCTTCAATAGCGGTCGGGGGCTCGACATCGACATGCCCCCGGAATGGCCGTGAGGGTCGGCGCGTCCTCGCCGTCGGTTGCGCCTTCTTCACCGCCACCGTTGCGACACCGGCGTCCGTCCGCGCGTGCCGCGCGCTGTGCCTCGCCTCGGTCGGTCGTGTCCATCCACACACCGCTCGCATTTGCTCCTCTCCGCGCTGCGCCTTTCTTTGGCCGGAATGCGCTTTTGCTCCTCCATATTTCCCCTATATAAGCTAGCTAGACGCTAGTCAAAGCATGGTAAAACACAACCCATATATTGGCCATGCAATTCTCAGATGCAAGTCAGACCATGGTCGTCCACTACTCGTGCACTTCCCAAACCTTAGACTATAGCCATACACACCCCGGATAATCCCCGTATAATTCCCAGATAAAGGTCATATGGTGGTTATACATTAGTCAGACAATAGCCAGATAATGGCCATGCACAGCTCGCCTCAGCTCTGCTCCGCCCACTGCTAGCAAGCACGCCGGCGGCCCCCTCGCTCGCACGCTGCTATGCTGCTCCGCCAGCCTTGCTTCCGCAGCGCCGCGGCTCCCCGTCCGACTCCAGCGCCCCGCCTCACCTCCGCCGGGTCCACCCGTTCGGGCCGCCTGCAGGCTTTCACAGGTCGGCTGCCGTTCCGCCTGCCGGCTTCGCACAGGCCGGCTCCCAGCGACCCGGCCACCGTGCTCGGCCGCCTCGCCCCGACTTTCGCGCACACGGCCTGTGCCAGCTCTGGGTTCCCACCCTGAGCCCGTCTGCAGGCCGCCTCGCACCGACAGCTCCGCCCCACGACCAGCCTCCTCCCGCCGGCTTCCGCGCCGGCTCCTCTCTCCGCCGTCCATGCGACCCGACCACGGTCCCGTGTCCTCGCGCCCGCCAGGTCGTACCCATCAGACCGCGCCCGATGTCTCCCGTTTGCATCGCCATCACCAACCGCGTGCCCGCCGGCTCCCCGCGACCCGGCTTGCCGGCTTCGCC
>NC_057798.1:263456631-263491025 GCF_018294505.1 Triticum aestivum | reverse complement strand
CGCACATCCGTGCCGGCCGCGGCCCCAGCCCGGCCTGGCCGACTGCGCCCATGCCGGGCTCCCTCCCGCGCCGCCTGCTGGCCGTGTTGCCCGGCCGCCTACTGGCTCTAGACCGACTTCCGCCCGCGTGCCGACTGGCCAAGGCCGGCTCCAGTCCCTGCGGGCGCCTGCATCCGGCCTCAGGGCCGGCCATCCCCGTGCTGGCCTCTGCTCCCTCGCGCCGCCTCGTGCCGGCCTCCGCCCCGTCGACCTCCGGCCCGAGCGCCCCCACCTACGGGTCAGTTCCGTCCGCGCCTCGGCGCCTGCCCCGCCTCGCGGCCTCCTCCGCCTGCGCGCCCCGTGGCCGGCTGCGCCACACCCATCGGAGGTCGGCCGCGCCCCATGCCGGCTTGCGCCTGCCTCAGCCGTTCCCCGCCTCGGCCATGGCCTTCGCTGGCCGACTGTCCAGAAGGCGGAGAGGGGGGCCGGCTAGAAGAGCCCGGCTGCTCAGCCCCTGCCGACTGATAAAAGAGAAAAAAGTCAGGGTCGAGTGCAAAAAGAAAATGTGTGTGTGCATCCGGCTGCCCAGAGCCGGGTGAAGAAAAGGCCGGGTGCCCACGGCCGACTGGCAGAAAAAAAAAGGATCCGACTTTGCAGATTGCAGTCCAGCCGACTGCTCTGGCCAACAGCCCGCGTTGCCGCTCGGATGGCTCGTTCGTCTGCCTGCTTCGTTGCCTGGCCGACCGACGAGTCAGTCCGGCTGAGCACAGCCGGCTAACGAGAAAAAGAGAAGAAGACAAAGTAGTCGCCGGGAGATCCGGCCTGACTGCTCAGCAGTCGGCCCAAATCTCGGGGGCTACACCCGGCGGGTGCGCTGACGCGCCCCCCGCAAAGAAGAAGACAAAGTAGTCGCCGGAGATCCAGCCCGACTGCTCAACAGTCGGCCCGAATCTCGGGGGCTACACCCAGTGGGTGCGCTGACGCGCCCCCACGGAAGATTGCAGACAAGAGAAGAGTTTTGTTCGGCTCCCAGCAGCCGGCAGAAGAGAGAGAAGAAGAAAATTAGCGCTGCAAGACGCCTCGCCGTCTGGCCGGTCGAGCCTGACCGGCCGGGACCCCCCTTCGAGCACCCGGGGCTCGAAGGCTACACCCAGCGGGTGCACCGGCGCACTCCGCGAGCGCTGAGCCACGCCAGCTGTCTTCGGCAAACTCCGCCTCGGCTACATGAAAATCAATGTGAGCTCCTCGCCCGCAAATTTTTACACCACCCAAGCATGGATAACCCCGAGCGATGCTCGGAGGGCTATCTCCGCATTTCATTACAGTTGCATCACTGTTCGCCCCGGCGCCAGCCAGAGTTGGCCCGGGGGCTGGCCGTTTGGCCTAAGACGTTAGTTCCCGCAAACGGCTTAGTAGCGTGCGCGGTACCAAAGGCCCACTCTTAGTCACAGACCACAGAGTGGCTGTCTGGCTAGCAAGAGTGAACGCTGGAGGCCACCCACGCGAAAAACATCTGGGAAAAAACAATTTGGGCGACCCGGCCGTTTCCTTTACGAGTATCTGCTCGGTCGAATCTGCTCCCAGAGTCTGAGTATTGTACACTCCACTCCGCGGTCCACTCTCAGCCACAGACCGCAGAGCGGCTGTCCGACAAGCGAGAGCACAAGCCAAAGAATGGAGGGAAAGAACATGAAAAAGATTGAAGGGGGCTTAGATGAAACCGAGCCGGTACCCTCCGCATAAAACTTGCAATGCTAAAAGTAAACATTTGATATATCTGCATGGACTAACTTTGTCTTTTTTCATGATCATTTCCATGAACACTCCCCAAAAAACCTCCGCCCAACTTTGCCAAGTTGCCCGGAGGCTTGGGGGCTACTGTCGAAGTAATTGTACACAGATACCCCGAAGACGGCAAGACAATTATTCAAGACATCGGGGCTAGCAAAGCCCCTCAGTCCGACTGCCCGGTCGCCCCTGCCGGCTCCCCGTCCGATTGCTCCGCCTAGCCGGCTGCCGGCTGACCGACTGCGCCAACCAGCCGGCTGCCGACTGCAGCCCGACCCGACACCGACAAGACTCCGACAAGACGGCCATACCACGGACGAGACAGCTATACCGTGACGCCATCATGTACAGTGTCACTTGTCCCTGGGCACTATTCATGAAATGACCCAGGAGACAAGCATGGCATGCACCATGCCTTGCCCATGCCACCACTTAGCTTAGATAATAAGCTAGCCACACTATATATATGAGTATCCATCCATCCATCCAAGAGAGGCTCACGGCCACGAGTGCCACTATGGCCTCTTGGCCATTCACTCCCACGCATGCATGCTAGCTAGCAAGATAGCTAGCTAGCTCACACATACATCCATTCATCCATCCACCCACAGCTAAGCACATACTTGTGCTCATATGCATATACGAGGCCGGATGCCAGATGCCTATGGCACTGACCTCAGATACAGCTGAAGGAGCACTCTGTACCAGATATACCAGATATACTCAGACATGCAGCAGTAGGAGTATTATCTCTCCGGAGAGCTCCGAAGCTAGGTAAACCACTGCGTGCTACTCGCATACCCGCTCCCGGTCCTATCAGCAGCAGTCTTACCCTCACACTAAGCCCTTGTGGCATCTGTCGACTCGCAAGCCCCCCGTGAGAATACCACGACAAACCTACACATCCCTTTGAGCGTCATGCCGAAGAAGTGCTGAATAGTTCGCGGACCTTCCGGGTTGAACTCCCACATCCGGAGAGGCCGACGTTTGCACGGCAAGATCCGTCGGACTAGCATTACCTGAATTACGCTGACAAGACTGATGTCCCTCTCAAGAAGCTCCCGAATGCGGCTCTGCAATGTTGGTACGTCATTAGCAGGCCCCCAATCCAGCCCCACGTTGGCCCACGACGCCAGTTGAAGCGGAGGGCCCGAGCGGAAGTCGGGGGCAGCCACCCACTTTGTGCCTCGGGGAGCCATGACGTAGAACCACCTCCGCTGCCATATATCGGACACCTCCGGGAAGAAGCCCTCTGGCCATCGGGCATCGGCATTTCTGCTTATTGCAGCGCCTCCGCACTACGCGTGTCGCCCCTCGATCACCTTCGGCTTTACATTGAAAGTCTTGAGCCATAAGCCGAAGTGCGGGGTGATATGAAGGAAGGCTTCGCACACAACGATAAACTACGAGATGTGAAGGATAGAGTCCGGAGCTAGTTCATGAAAATCTATCCCGTAATAGAACATGAGCCCTCCCACAAACGGATTGAGGGTGAAGCCTAAGCCCCGGAGGAAGTGAGAAACAAATACGACGCTCTCGTTGGGCTTGGGAGTAGGGATGACCTGCCCTGGAGCAGGAAGCCTGTGCTTGATCTCTGCGATCAGATATCTGACCTCCCTAAGCTTCGCAATGTCCTCCTCTGTGACAGAGGAGGCCATCCACCGGCCTTGAAGGTTGGATCCGGACATGATTGAAGATCTGAAGTGCCTAAGCTTGGGCTTAGGATGTTGGAACTCGAGATGCGAAAGGGTGCAAGTGTGGTAGGAAAGAGGGATAGGCCTCGGCCCCTCTATAAAGGGGGTGAATATCAAGCGTCCTCGGCGTAACCGCTTGGGACTTGCCTAAAAACACGGAGTCATACCAACAGGCGTAGTGGGGTTGCCCGCGCCCGTATTGATGGGAATCCCGCAGTAAGGGGAACACGATCTCTGCTTTGACGAGGCTTGCAATAAAACCGCCTTGCAATGCGTGTCGTGGCAGGCCGAGAAAAACCAGTTCGTATTAAGCCAGGCCGCGGCGTAAAGGCACACCGTGAAAAATTGTCAGCAGATTAGATTTGTAAAGTGTTATGCTCTCTATGGTGGTGTGCTAAAATTATCCTGCAGAACCGGACATGATCTGTAATCTGCTTTGGAGTCTTTGGAAATGGAACCCGCCTTGCAATGCCGAAGACAAACTGCACGCTGGACTCATCGTCATTGAAGCCTGGTTCAGGGGCTACTGAGGGAGTCCTGGATTAGGGGGTATCCGGACAGCCGGACTGTATACTTTGGCCGGACTGTTGGACCGTGAAGATACAAGACTCAAGACTTTGTCCCGTGTCCGTATGGGACTCTCCTTTGCGTGGAAGACAAGCTAGGCGATCTAGATGTTAGATCTCTGTAACACCCACGATGCGGCTATATCTCTCACGTGTCGAGGCACGACATAGAGGCATACCGCATGGTGGTTTTGTCGCAAGAAGGGCCATCTTCACACAATCCCATGTAATGAACAAGAATGGGATAAAGAGTTGGCTTACAATCGCCACTTCACACAATGAACATATAATTCATACATCATTCAGAGCACACACATAGTCCGACTACGGACGAAGCCAAAAGAAAAGAAGATAACCCAACTGCTAGATCCCCGATCGTCCCAACTGGGCTCCACTATTGATCAACATGAAACGTAATATAGCAACGACCAAGATCTTCATTGAGCTCCTATCTGAGCTCGGTTGCATCACTTGCACTGGTATCATAGGGACCTGCAACTGTTGTGATAGTATCTGGTGAGTCAGAGGACTCAGCAATCTCAAAACCCGCGAGATCAAGACTATTTAAGCTTATGGGTAGGAAGTGATAATGAGGTGGAGTTGCAGCAAGCACTAAGCAAATATGGTGGCTAACATACGCAAATAAGAGCGAGAAGAGAAGCAACAGAACGATCAAGAAGCTAGAAGTGATCCTGAAACTACTTACGCACAATCATAACACAAAGACCGTGTTCACTTCCCGGACTCCGCCGAAAAGAGCCATCATGGCTACACACGCGGTTGATGCATTTTAATTAAGTCAAGTGTCAAGTTCTCTACAACCGGATATTAACAAATTCCCATCTGCCACATAACCGCGGGCACAGCTCTTGAAAGTTTATACCCTGTAGGGGTGTCCCAACTTAGCCCATCACAAGCTCTCACGGTCAACGAAGGATAATCCTTCTCCCGGGAATACCCAATCAGTCTCAAAATCCTGGTTTACAAGACATTTCGACAATGGTAAAACAAGACCAGCAAAGCCGCCTGATGTGCCAACAAATCCCGATAGGAGCTGCACATATCTCGTTCTCAGGGGCACACCGGATGAACACTGCGTACAACTAAAACCAGCCCTCAAGTTTCCCCGAGGTGGCACTGCAAGTGGCTCTAGTTCACACCAACACTCGGAGGATCACTGACCCGGGGGGTAAAATAAAGATGACCCTTGAGTCTGCAGAACCCAAGGGAAAAAGGCTTAGGTGGCAAATGGTAAAACCAAGGTTGGGCCTTGCTGGAGGAGTTTTATTCAAATCGAACTGTCAAGGGGGTCCCATAAATCACCCAACCGCGTAAGGAACGCAAAATCAAGGAACATAACACCGGTATGACGGAAAACTAGGGCGGCAAGAGTGGAACAAAACACCAGGCATAAGGCCGAGCCTTTCACCCTTTACCAAGTATATAGATGCATTAATTAAATAAGAGATATTGTGATATCCCAACATAATCCTGTCCATCATGGAGCAATCTTCAACTTCACCTGCAACTAACCACGCTATAAGAGGGGCTGAGCAAAGCGGTAACATAACCAAGCAACGATTTGCTAGGAAGGGTGAAAAAGGTTAGAGGCTGGCATGGCAATTTGGGAGGCTTGGTAAACAAGTGATAGGTAGCGCAACATAGCGATAGAACGAAGCAACTTGTAAGCAAAGATAGAAGTGATATCAAGGGTAATGGTCATCTTGCCTGAGATCCGCAAGGAAGAAGAACAAATCCATGAAGTAGACGAACCAACGTAGTTGAACGAATCCTCACAAACGCAATGTTACCCGAACTATCAAGGAGAAGCGCAATCGGAAAGAAGCAAACAACATGGTAAACAACCATCACATAAACATGGCATGATGCACAAACAAGTATGATGCATGTCCGGTTTAAATAGGCATGGCATGGCAAAGTGCACAAACAATACTACAAATTAAGTGGAGCTCAATATGCAACGAGTTGCATATTGACGAAACACCACATTTGAGTTATTTGGTTCGCTCTCGTTTAAGTACACACCAACATTAAATGTTGTTAAACATGGCAAGAGGTGAAACATAAGTAAACTAACTATTTAGGCAAGTTTAAATGAGGCCGGAAACAACAAACAACAATTCCGGAAAATCCCCATGTGCATAATTTGAGTTTGGTACTGTTCTGCCCTAAACCATATTTTATTGTTGTTAAACAGGAAAATAAAGTGCACCAAGTTAATATATGCATTTTTCCACCCCATTTGCATATAAAGTTTATTAAAATTGGAGCTACGGTTATTTAGTTATGAAATAAAGCATTTTAGCATGGCATTTATGAAAAATTAAACAAACAGCAAGTTAAACATTTCAAACATGGATGAAAATTGAATATTATGAAACTAGATGAAATTCTAAGCCTTTTACATATATAAAGTTTTTACATATGATGCACCACTTGTGAGTTATTAAATGCATGAACTCTAGGTTTTTTTTGCAAATCTGTAAATCCTGGGATAAAAGCTAAATCGCAACAGAGGAAGAAAAAAACACGCATCGGGCCTAATCTGCTGGGGAGCTGGGCTGCTCACCATAGGTCGAGGCCCGTCGGTGGAGAGGAAGCAGAGGGCTGGCGCGCTGGGCCTTGGCGCTGGAGGTCAACACACAGCTTGACCGAGCGAGCTCCTCTCGCTCGATCTGGACAGCGAGGAGGCACTGAAAGCGGGCGTGGTCATCTTCTCGTCAGGAAGTAGAGCAGCAACGGCGTTGGATGGGAAGGCAGTAGTAGGGTCCGACGAGGCAGGGGACTCCGGCGGGACGGCAGGGATGGAGCGAACGTGCGGATCCGGCCCTAGGGAGCTGATCTGACTGGAGGTGAGGCGTGGAGTGAGGCAGAGATGGAGCTTCAGGTTCGGGCGGCCATGGCGGGGAGGCGATGACCCAGACCCGGCGGGGACAGGCCGGAGATGGCAGCGGGGCGACGAACGGGTGCGGGAAAATGGACGGATCCGGCACATAGGGTACCAGATCCGAGCTTCAAGGGAACTTCGAACGCCGGTGGAGACCGATCAGCGCGACAGCGAGCTCTTGTCCATGGCAACAGAACAGAGAGAGGATTGAGAGAAAGAAACCAGAGGAAGGAGAAGAAGGGAGAGAGGGGTGGGCGCTCATCTTGCTAGCTGCAGGATTGGATGCATGGTGGGTGCGAGGTGGCGGCGGGAGGATCCCGAGATGGATCTGGTCTAGCGGCGGGGTGGAGGAATTGTAGGGAGTTGGTCTAGGGTTTGACTAAAATGGACTAGGGATGGACTATAAATAGCAAGTGGGTTTTGGTAGGGGCATTTAGTCCCTTCGATTAAAATTGGACGGTCCGAGATAAATGGCTTAGGGAAGTCCAACAAATAAACGCAGATGTTTTAGGGACGTTTGGGGATGATTTGAATGCAACGGTGATGGCTGAGCGGGTTGGGTTCGGGACAACTTTCGGACGCGCGCGAGGGGTGTGAGTGGTTGTGTAGAGAGGTTAGGTGGTCAGACAAGAGGGAGTCGAAAACCCGGTTGGACTCGGATCGGTCAACGAAGGCAAGCGGGAAACGCGGCAACTACGAACGAATGCAAGTTATGAAAACATGCAGATGCAATGCGGCTGATGCGATGAAGAATACAACAAACAAATAAAACACACGGCGACAATGAAGAACATGGAAGGCATCTGGAGCGTCGGTCTCGGGGCGTCACAATCTCCTTCTTTGTAACCGACTCTGTGTAACCCTAGCCTCCTCCGGTGTCTATATAAACCTGAGGGTTTAGTCCGTAGGACAGGAACAATCAGAATCATAGGCTAGCTCCTAGGGTTTAGCCTCTACGATCTCGTGGTAGATCAACTCTTGTAATACTCATATCATCAAGATTAATCAAGCAGGAAGTAGGGTATTACCTCCATTGAGACGGCCCGAACCTGGGTAAAACATCGTGTCCCCTACCTCCTTTTACCATTAGCCTTAGACGCACAGTTCGGGACCCCCTACCCGAGATCCGCCGGTTTTGACACCGACAGTTACCTCATTCAAAGAACGATAATCAACACACATCCTCAAAGTCCCATCCTTCTTCTCCACAAACAAAACTGGAGCTCCCCAAGGTGATGAACTTGGGCGAATAAGTCCATGTGCCTGCAATTCTCTTATCTGCTTCTTCAATTCCTCCAACTCTTGAGGAGACATTCTATACAGTCTCTTTGCAATAGGTCTAGTGCCTGGTATTAAATCAATAAGAAACTCAATATCTCTATCTGGTGGCATACCTGGCAACTCCTCTGGAAACACATCTGGATAATCCCTCACAACTGGCACCTCTTCCAGGCTACCCCCCTTAAGAGAGTTCACCTGCACCTGATTATGCTTATACTTACACACATATTTGATCATCTTCCCTCCTGGTGCACTGAGAGTAATAGATCGTCTGGCACAATCAATACGACATTTATATAACTGCAACCAAGCCATACCCAAAATAATATCCAGACCTTGTGACTTCAATATAATCAAATCTGTAGGAAACTCATGTTTCCCAATAGACAAAGTCAACTGATGACAACCAACACATGCTATCATCTCATCTCCTGGGGAACTCACTCTAATAGGCATACTAAGGGTTTTGGTTGGCAATCCATGTTTATCAACAAATACCCTCGAAACAAATGAATGTGATGCACCAGTATCAAAAAGAACAAGCGCATGTACTGAATTAATCAGGAACTTACCAATCAGTGCATCAGGTTCATTATAGACCTCCTCAACATTAACATGGTTGACATGACCCTTTTGGAAGGGGTTTGGCTTGCTGACTCCTGAATCCCCATTACCATTCTTGTTCCCTGGACAAGCATTGGAGTAGTGTCCCATATGCATACACTTGTAGCACTGAACCTGGCTAATGTCCCTCTACACAGGCACATTCTGGTGGCTCTGGTTATTATTCCCACCATTACCTCTACCATTGCCATTGTTACCCTTGTGCCCATTGTGATGATGGTGGCCATTATGGTTGTGGCCATTCCCTCCATTATGATTATGTCCATTACCTCCATGATGATTATGTCCATTACCTCCATTACCATGATATGAAGTGTGTGGCTTCTGTTGTGGTCCTAAATTATACCTGTTATTGTTGTTGTACTTCCTCTTGTGATTCTCTATGGCCTGTTGCTTTCCCTCCAGCACAATAGCCTTATCAATCAGCTCCTGGCAATTATTAAAAGTGGCCACTGTCAACTGAAGGCTCAACTCATCATTTAGGCCCTCCAAGAATTTCTCCTGCCTAGTTGCATTAGTGTTAACATCATTAGGAGCGTAACATGCAAGATTATTAAATTCCTCCACATAAGCATTAACTGTGCAACCTCCCTGGCGCAAACTGCGAAACTCCTTCTTTTTTAGACTCATAGCACCAGCAGACACATGTGCAGCACGGAAAGCGAAACTCCTTCTACCCATATGCATAATATGATCAAGGCAACAAAACACAACAATGAATAACACCAACAAACAAACAACAAACAACAAACAACAAAGAATATGATAATATTATATATATATAGTCGAATAATTTCGAAAAGATATAAATTAACAAACAAACTACCAATCAAGCAACCAATCTAGTATCTTCATACCACGAAAGTGGGCATAATCAGATACGCTAACACGATAATGTTGCAATATAAAACAAGCATGAATGGTGGTCTCAGCACTAGTTCCTACTTAACTGGTCAACATACTTGAGGGGGTTAACTAATAAACAGCAAGAAGTATAACTAGTTGATAAAATAATTTTCACTCCTATGGCTTTTCTAATCCATTTTCTAGGGTCACGTCCTACAGTCAACACACTGCTCTGATACCATCTGTAACGACCAAACCTCGAAGGATTTGAGTCTCTGTGCTTAACGTGCTAGTCCCTGGATCGGACTCGCTAGCACACACATCATAGATGAAAACTAGAATAGCAAGTGCATCATTTATTACAACATATGATCCAGAATGTATAAAATAAAACAATCTGCATAGCACTTGGCTAGCTTTATTCAATCAAACAGCGAAAAGTAGCAGAAAATAACGATGAGTCCCATCATAGCCCACTAGCGATGCTGAGTGCAGACTCGCGATCCTAACGGTACCTTACTCTTCGTCTGAATATCCTGCAACATGAGACGTTGCAGCCATATAGGTCAATACTTTGAATGTATTGGCAAGTTACACGCGAGTAATAATAGCAGACCTACATGTATATGCATAGTATAACAAAAGGAAGGCTTGAGGGTTTATTTTTGCGGAAAGCTGATTTCGTCCTCATAACTACCTAATAGTCAAATTTTTATTTAGTTCTTTTATTACTACAAATATACACAAGGTTGAGTTGGCAAAAATCAACTCCAACCTACCTTTATTAAATTGCCCACAAATATTATTAAGTGTCACATCTGTCAAGATCATCCAACAACTGTAATGGCATAGTGGCTCAAATTTACCCATAACCGGGGGCACGGCTAATCATGATTAGTTTTAGTACTCTGCAGAGTTTAGTACGCTTTACCCACTGGACCTAACCCGAAGATTGAGATGAAGTCTTTCAGAAGCAGTCCCCTAGTCCCAACAGGAGGCCCATCCCAACTATTATATCTACATCTGCTGGCACATCCGGATAAGGGTTCCACAGCTGATCAACTAAGCCAGAGCCCATTTAGCCAGTGGCCGCACATGGAAGCTACTAGTCACTAAGTCTGTCTGATCTTTTTGAGCCTGCGCGGCCGTCCACTTACATTCAGAGGGTAAAAACCATGTTGTTCTTGAAACCACCCTTCAATACCAATTCCGCCCAGAGGTGAATTAAGTCCTCAATTACTACTCAATTTGGTTATATTTATAATCCTCACATAATCTCAATGTATGCACGGAGCACCCCGTCTACAAAGCATAGCAAACTACAACTACCACGATTTGCAAAAGACGGGAAGATAGCTCAACAGCATATAGCAAAATAATATATTAATCCTATACATGCAGATATTTATAGTGTGATATAACTACATGCATAGAAAACAATAGGTAAAGGATGATCAACATGTAACTTGCCTTGGTTCTGGTTCAGAAAGTCACACTCCTGACAATAGTTCACGTCGCACTCCGGACAATCTACACGTTTCACACAATATAACAAATCAATCACCGAAACTCAAAAAAAGCCAAAATAAAACCAACAGCAAGAAAATCATTTCAAAAACCCAACAGCAGAAGCTTAACAGCACCAAAATGCACTACGGTCACAACGCAAAAAGAATCACTTAAACCGCAAACGGTTTGAGAGTTATGGCCTCCGGAAGGTTTATTTCAAATTTGAATGAATTCAAATTTAAAAAGTGCAAACATGTGAGATTTTGGTTCTCTGATATTCACCTGGTTATTGTGAGTGCACAGGAAAAAGAATTACCTAAATTGGATATATATATATATATGCTAAAAGATATAGCTCGTTCAATTTTGGATGAAAATCTGTGAAAAACAAAAAAACAGAAATCTCCTGGTCCTGTAGCGAACTCACGTATTGTTCCTGTAGCGAAGTGCCACATGGCAGCGGGTGATTGGTGGAAAAACTCCTACGCGTGCGTGCTCACCGGAAACAAAGGAAAACGGCGGCGACGGTCGGGCGTCGGCGGTGGCGCGTCTCCGGTGGGTCTCCGGCGAGGGTGAAGTGATGGGTGGGTGCGGCGTCGATCGGCGGAGGCAGTGGTGGTGAGTACGGCGACGGGGGCGTCCTCTACTGACGACGACGAGGATGTGAACTCCGGCGAGCTCCGGTGAAGTCGGTTGGCTTGTTCCTCTCCCTCTGCTGCGTTTTAGGAAACACCAAGACGTCAGGCGAGGGCGGCTTTGAGTGGGGAATCAAGTGAAGCAGGCAGTGTGTCTGGAGATGCTCTTACGGTGACGGCAGCGTCCGGCGAACGACGGCAGTCTCGAGCTCCTCCGGTGAGATCCGGTTTGCCCTAGCTCACGCTTGCGGCAACAGGAGTCGGGAAGGGGTTGCGGGTCTCCCCTAGGGCTTTGCCTCGCTTGCGGTATCGCTCGGCCTCGGGTGCTGGAGCAGCACGGCGCTCCTCCGGCTCGGGAAGGGGATGAACAATGCACGATGCGGGGCCCGCAAGTCAGTGGCTGGAGCGGCGAAGCGATGGGTATGGCGGCTGCGTACCGCTTCGGCGGAGTGGGGTGCTGGGCTGCGGGCGGTGGGGTGGTTGCTGGGCTGGCGGCGTGGGCCGCGGCTAGCTGGGCCGCGCAGTGCGCTGCGGTGATGCGCTGCTGGGTTTCTTTTTTTTACAAAAGTTTACAGAAACAAAATAACTAAGATAAAACATACACCAGAATAATTCTAGGAAAAATACCTAGACACACAGTAAAAATAATACTACTAGTATAATCTACAGGAACACTAGTTCCACAACTAATGCAATTTTTGAAATTCATTTTTATGCAATAGGCCACACAAACAGTAAATAACACACAAACAAAATACTTTGGAGACTAATAAAAATACCAGAACATGTCAAATGAACTGGAAATAATATTCCTGACATTATGAACATTTTTAAACAGGGGAGAAGTCATGTTATCTCCACTCCAATAAATTGCCTTTAGTTGCATAATGAAAGGAATATTGCAGAAGAGCAAAGAATGCATGGAAAATATGATATGCATATGTATGATCTAATAGCATCCTAATTTAGGGAAATTGGGATGTTACAGTTTTGTAGTGCTATCTTTTGAAGTATATATGTTGATGCTCTATAGACAGAGCAAATCACATTGCACACGGACTAAACAATGGAACCCGTCAGTGATGAGTTCATCAATCACTGATAATTGTATACCAGCAATCGTTTGCTCACAACACACACGGCTTGCTAACATGAATTTTCTATGTTGTTATCGGTCTTCCCACACATTTTTTTATTACAGACCTGTTTGCCGCGTATCACACACATCTTGTTAAGTTGAACCGTTCTGTTCTCTTGGCTCAACGCAAACAGTTCATCGGAGTGAACTGTATGCCGTATATCGCACACACCTTCATCTGGCTGCCCGTTTCTGTTGTTCTGCCTCATCACAAACAATTTATCCAAGTGAACTGTATGTCGTACATCACACGCCTTCATCTGGCTGCCCGTTTCTTTTGTTTTGCGTCATCGCAAATAGTTCATTGAACTGAACCGTATGCCCCTCATCGCACGCGCAACTAAAATATATATGAACCATGTTTGATGTATCCTTCATCGCAAACGTTTTGCATCTATTTTGACGGTTACATCACTGTTTGCGATCAATGCATCGCACATAGTTTCGTCAAAGGGTCTCTGATCGTAGTGTCGCGTTAGCAGCATCCTGCAGTAGTGACATATGATTTGAGCAAACTTGCATTTTTCTCTCTGAATGTACAGACTTATCAAATTATTATTTTTTTAAAATTCAATGGTATTTAAATTTAAAACACTCATTGCAAACATTTAAGATAGAACACCCGTATGCAAACCGACAGCTTCCCCAGTAAGCCAAGGGAAAATGTGCTAAGCAGGATTTGTGGAGCTCTTCATCGCAAACGTTTTAAATAGAACACCCGTATGCAAAGCAAGAGCTATGGTCTTCCCGAGTAAGCCAAGGGAAAAATTTGTCGCGCAGGATTTGTGCATCCCTTCATTGCAAACAGTTCAGATTGTATACCGTATGCAAAGCGAGACCTATGGTTCCTTCGCTGCTAAGCCAAGAGAAAATGTGGCATGCAGGATTTGTACATCCCTTCAACGCAAACGATTTTTTCGGATGACCTGTCTGCAACCACATACAGACAATTTGGTAAGATTTGCATCTGTCATACTGGGTATATTGCCATTTGTCAAACTGGAAAGATTGACATTTGTTGATCTAGTAACATTGCCCTTTCTCAAACTTGTAACACTACCATTTGTCAAAATTTGCAGCTAAAAATCAGCACTATCTATTTTTTGCAACTAAAATTCAGTAAGCGTAGATTTCATTCATAGATTAAGCTGTCGTTCTTCATACAAAAAGTTCAACTCGACAACTGAACCGACCAATTTTTTCCCAATTATTACCAACCACATACTAAAATAGCTAATTCAGCTATATAAACTAGCTAATTTTAAGTACGTTGTACAGTTCAACCACATCTATAGTCAGATGAACTGAACAAAATAGCCCCTAAATTATTCTACTACGGAGGGGCTTTGTACTACTTCCAACAGCCTCTCCTCTGCCGAGCGTGCTCAGTAAGAGGCAGAGGAGGAGGAGCCTAGCAATGAGCTGGACAACTGAAATCCGGCGCTTGTCGCTGCTGCAGCTTCAGTGACGCTCACCTCGAACGCTCTCTGCCACTCCAGACGACCCTTCTCGAAGCGGCGGGACTCCTCGTAGATCTCCTCATTCCTCGTCTCAGCGGCGGCGTGTGTTGTGGCCATGGCGGCGGCAAGACTCTTTGCATGCTCGATGAGGCGCTCCTCCTCCTCTCGTAGGAACTCGATGTACCGTGCAAGGCCACTGACGCGTGTGCGGACCTCCACCTCCACCTCCCGCCTTCGAGCGGCGGTGGTGGAGCGGGTGATGACCCTGGCGGTCGACGGTGGGTTGGCGACACGGTGGCTGATGGTGGGGTGCCGACCATGACGGCCACCTCCCGCCTTCGGGCCATGGTGGCAGAGCGGGTGATGCCCACGGTGGCTGACACTGGGGTGGCGGCCACGACCGCCACCTCCCGCCTTCGAGCCGCAGCGACAGAGCGAGCGATGGCCCTGGCTTTCGACGGTGGTGTGGCGGTAACGGCGACCGACAACAGCTGCCGACGGGCAGCGGCGGCGGAGCATGTGGTGAGTGTTGCACGCACACCCAACAGGGACGTCACGCGCACTACACTACGCTTGGGACTACGCCGCCGCCATGGTGTAACCTCCCAGCTGAAGTTGTCCTCTGATGACGGCGGAGTGGTTGAACGATGACGACAGACCGCTGCCATTGGCGATTGTGGGAGAAGTAGACGAGATAAGCTACAAGGAGGGAGGGGAAAATGCAACGCAGGACTCGCCGACCATGAGGGTTTATATAGCAGGCCGATAAGCATTGGGAATTTGGGGGATTTCACCAAATCGGGCAGGAAGCATGCGCGGGAACCTGCGCGGTTGTGTGGGAACAGGCTCACTGATGATTCATTGGCGCCATTTTGAGCCACCGTTTGGCCAAAAAATGCCCCCATGCACTGCTCAAGCTTGCGCTCGAAGCCGTCTGCAGCAGCGAGGTGACCAGACGTGCGAGAGGAGGACGACAGGACACATACACATACGGTTAATAAAAAAATGTTTGCGATTTAATTACCTACTACCCCCGTCCTGGTTTATAAGTCTTCTTTGTATTTTTGTGCCAAATTTTTACTAGAGCTTTAACTAATAAAATATGAATGCATCTCGCCAAAGATTATATCGTTGGATTCGTATTTGAACATAGTTTTCAATTATATAATTTTTATAACATGCATTAACATTTTGTTAGTTAAATTTAAGGTCAAAATATGGCACAGAATATAAAGGGGATTAATAGACCAAGACGGAGGTAGTAGCACACGGCCGCTCTCTACACAGCGTCGCAACTGTCGGCCGACTTGTAGATGACCATTCCCTCTGTGTTCAACTGCTCTATGTGTGTGTTTGATCACGATTAAGGCCGTCGTGGTGCGCTCTGCTCGCATCCCACCGCGCATGCTCTGCTCTCTCTCATCCCTCCGCGCGCTCTACCCACGTCCCTCCACACGTGCTGCCAGTGTTTGGGTTGGCTGAAAGTACAACTATCCCTGGGTGGTTTTGGTAATTCCTAACAACATATAGCTCATCGAGCTAATGCTATTTCAAGATAAATATTTCAGGAAAGCTCAATGTTAGGCATGGCATGGATGAGAAAAGTGGACCCCTCAAAATGCTAAGGACAAAAGGATTGGCTCAAGCTCAAAGCACAAGACTCTACATTTTCTATTTTAGTGATCCAAGATCACATTGAGTCCATAAGAAAAGCCAATACTATCAAGAGGGGATGAGGTGTTGCTTAATGAGTTTCTTGCTCAAAGTGCTTAGTGATATGCTCCAAAAACCCTCAACTACTTTCTCACATCCACATATGTCCCAAACCAAAAGTCAAACTTGGCCCTATCGAAACTTTCTATCTGACGCCACCGAGTTCAGTTGACATAGCCATAGCCAAAAACCCTAGTCTTTTCGGTCTCACCGATAGGGATCTTGGTCTCACCGAGATGGGATTGTAATCTCTCTGTTTCCCTTCGTAACGTTTTGGTCAAACCGAGATGAGCGATCGGTCCCACCGAGATTGCAATGCAAACTCTCTGTTTCCCTTTCGTAATGTTTCGGTCCAACCGAGATGAGCGAATCGGTCCCACCGAGTTTGCCTGACCAACTCTCTGTGTGTCTATTACCAAAATCGGTCTCACCGAGTTTGTGTAATCGGTCTCATCGAGATTACGTTATGCCCTAACCCTAACCATATCGGTCCCACCGAGTTGACATGTCGGTCCCACCTAAATTCCTAACGGTCACATTATTTACTAAATCGGTCTAACCGAGTTTCTCGATTCGGTCCCACCGAGTTTGGTAAGTTGTGTGTAACGGTTAGATTTTGTGTGGAGGCTATATATACCCCTCCACCCACTCTTCATTCATGGAGAGAGCCATCAGAACATGCCTACACTTCCAACATACATTTTCTGAGAGAGAGAACCACCTACACTTGTGTTGAGGTCAAGATATTCCATTCCTACCACATAAATCTTGATCTCTAGCCTTCCCCAAGTTGCTTTCCACTCAAACCTTCTTTCCACCAAATCCAAATCCTGTGAGAGAGAGTTGAGTGTTGAGGAGACTATTATTTGAAGCATAAGAGCAAGGAGTTCATCATCAACACACCATTTGTTACTTCTTGGAGAGTGGTGTCTCCTAGATTGGCTAGGTGTCACTTGGGAGCCTCCGACAAGATTGTGGAGTTGAACCAAGGAGTTTGTAAGGGCAAGGAGATCGCCTACTTCATGAAGATCTACCCTAGTGAGACAAGTCCTTCGTGGGCGACGACCATGGTGGGATAGATAAGGTTGCTTCTTCATGGGTGGAGCCCTCCGTGGACTCGCGCAACCGTTACCCTTCGTGGGTTGAAGTCTCCATCAACGTGGATGTACGATAGCACCACCTATCGGAACCACGGATAAAAAATCTCCATGTCAACATTGTGTTTGCCTCCTCAAACTCCTCCCTTTACCTTCATATGCAATTGTTTTACATTCTGATGCTATACTCTTAGAATTGCATGTGCAGGTTGATTGCTTGACTTGTGCTAAGTTGCTAAAATCTGCCAAGAACTAAAATTGGGAAAAGGCTAGATTTTTATTCGGTCAAGTAGTCTAATCACCCCCCCTCTAGACATACTTTCGATCCTACAAGTGGTATCAGAGCCTTGGTCTCCATTTGCTTTGATTTACATAGCTCTTGGTGGTCATAGCCTTGGTTTCACAACCTAGGAGAGTATGGCGTCTAGCGAGGGAAATTACCATCGTAGAGGTCCTTACTTTGATGGTACAAACTTTGCTAGTTGAAAGCATAAGATGAAAATGCATATTCTTGGACATAACCCCGCCGTTTGGGCTATTGTGTGTATTGGCTTGCAAGGTGAATTCTTTGATGGGAGAGAACCAAATCGTGAAGCTACCGCGGAAGAGTTGAAGATTCTGCAATACAATGCTCAAGCTTGTGATATCCTCTTCAACGGATTGTGCCCCGAAGAATTCAACAAAATCAGCCGTCTTGAGAATGCAAAGGAAATTTGGGATACTTTGATTGATATGCACGAAGGTACCGACTCCGTCAAGGAATCCAAATTGGATGTGCTTCAAAGTCAACTTGACAAGTTCAAAATGAAGGATGGTGAAGGCGTCACTGAGATGTACTCTAGGCTTGCTCTCATCACAAATAAGATTGTCGGCTTAGGAAGTGAAGAGGTGACCAACAAATTCATCATCAAGAAGATCCTAAGAGCCTTGGATGGAAAATATGATACCGTGTGCACATTGATCCAAATGATGCCCAATTACAAAGATCTCAAGCCAACAGAAGTCATTGGAAGAACTGTTGCTCATGAGATGTCACTCAAGGATAAGGAGGAGCTCCACAACAAGTCAAGTGGTGCTTACAAAGCCTCATGTGAAGCTCCCACATCATCAAGTGAGAAACAAACCTTCAATGAAGAATTGAGCCTAATGGTGAAGAACTTCAACAAGTTCTACAAGAGTAGAAGCAAGGAAAGAAGTTCCAAGTCAAGGTCCTACAATGAAAAAAGATCTTCTAGTCGTGAGCGTAATTGCTACAATTGTGGAAGACCCGGACACTATTCAATGAGTGTACGACTCCCTACAAAAGAAGAGAGATTCTCCAAAAAGATGGAGTAGAAGAGAAGAATCACCATCAAGAGAAAGAAGGAGTAGAGATGATCGTTATGAACGAAGAACATCCCGGAGAAGCAAGGATTCGGAAAGGAAGGACAAATCATCAAGGAGCTACACAAAACAAAGACATCAAGCTCATGTTGGTGAATGGGTATCCGGCTCCGACTCCGACAATCACTCCGAGAGAAGCTATCACTCCGACTCCGAATATACTCAGGATGAAGGTGTTGCCGGTCTAGCACTTGTGTCAACCAACTCCTATGACATATTTGACTCACCAAATGAAGGAATTGGAAGATGCTTCATGGCTAAAGGCCCAAAGGTATCACACCCCGAGTATGTTGATTTCAATAGTGATGAAGATGACTTGTTAGGTGATGATGATTTACTTGTTGACAACTCTAGTGATGAATACTATGATGAAACGTCAATTAATCATACTAATCAAGATAAAACGAATGACAATGATAAGGAGAAGATTGAGCGCCTAACTAAAGAACTAAACACTCTTAAGTTAGCTCATGAAACTATCTTGGAAGATCATCGAGAACTTTTAAAGAATCATGAGAAGTTACGCTTTGAAAAGCTCAACCTTGAGCAAGAGCATGAGTTTTTAAAGGCAATCAATGATGATCTTCGCAAGAAAAGTTCTTCTTACATTGCCAAGCGTTTACTCTTACCTACTTACATGCCACAAGTCAAGTCTAGTAACAAGAACAAGAAAGATTCGTCTTCTAGTAGTAACAATAATCATGCTAAATCCAATGTTGTTGCTTCTAGTAGTTCTCTTGATTCCACTAATGATTCTCTTAGCCAAGTTACACTTGAGCAAGAAATAGCTTATTGAAGGGAATTATGGAGAAAGGTGTTTGCAAGAGCCTTGCCAGAAGTAAGCAATTTGAGGAAATTGTACGCAAGCAAGGAAGGCACCGGAAGAATCAAGGTGTTGGTTTTGAACAAAAGTTCAATGCCAATGGAGTTGAGTGGGAAGAAGATCAATACCCCAAGACGAAGTTTGTTCCTCAACAAGAGAAGTACGATCCTACTTCTTTCAAAGGAACACAAGCTCAAGATGATCTTCCACCACAAGACCACAAGCAAAAAGGCAAGGACAAGCTTCAAGAGGAGATTGATGCATTTGAAGAACCTCCTAAGACCTTGGTCAAGTGGGTTCCCAAGACTACATCAAGTTCTACTTCATCAAATTCGACTACAACTCCAAGGATTCCCATCAAGATGATGTGGATCCCAAAGAAGAAGAACTAGAGAGTTCTTGAGGGTGACTCCGCCAATATACTTCACTCGTATAATTTTGGCAAGGACAAGTGCAATCAACTTCCACATCTTGCACTAGTTCAAGGAGTCACAAACCCTCTTGTTGGTAAGACAAGGGACAAGGTAACCTAATGCTTTCATGGACATCATCTTGTGTGTGCATCACTCTATGTCTATGGATATCCTTGTTTGTTCCTTGCGGGACTAACCCGTGTACGTATTAAAAGTGCAACTCACTCCAATGGATTGCTCCGAATGATCTACATCAACATTGAGCATCCACATCTTCAACACCTACATGAAGTCATCATCGACAAAACCCAGGGTTAGTTCATCCCTCTTAGGGGGGATCTCACATGTAGGGGGAGCTTTACTCTAAGAATTGAGCTAAAGCAACTCTAATGGTGTGAACAGAACAATGCTTTATGTAAAAGTGGTAACCCCACTTGTGCTTAAAAGATGAGTATGACCTATGATCAAATGTTCTCATTTGACTCCTAAGTCAATACACTCATATATAGATGACTTAGTCATCGCCAATTGCTTGATAGATGCTAGAATTGGTTGTGCATGCTTTGCCACATATTTCATTTGCCATTTTATTGTGTGAGCATGTTGGTTGCATATTTTACTCATTCAAGGACATCCACTTGTTGTTTGGATTATTTGGTTTCATTTCTTTTGCCAAGTGGATGGACAAGAATGCCTAAGAACCTTCTCTATCTATCTATGCTTTTCTTGTCTCAAACTCTATTCATGCTACATCACAAAGTTTGATCAAGTCAAATTCGAACCACTCTGTGTGAGGAGCACTCGAAGCCCCCGATTCATCATAGACTTAAACTTCCAAAACCTCTTTGTGCATTTCGGTCTGACCGATTCACCCTTTTCGGTCATACCGAGATCACTAAGTTGATCTAGGTTTTCATTCTCGATGCAACCGATTAGAACCTTTCGGTCACACCGAGTTGCAGTAACTACTCACAGTTTTGCATCTCGGTGCCACCGAGTTGTTCCACTCGGTCACACTGACATGGTGAGGCTATATATAACGACGGGTTAAATTTTGGAAATTTTTCCGAAACTCTTTGCCCGCGCATAACCTGCTCTGCATCTTCAGGTCTCCGGATCGTCCTCTCGTCTCCAGCGACCTCCCGCTGCTGGTCTCCACCGCCGTCAACGGCATTCTGCCCCGCCGTTGCTGCCGTAGCAAGTTCACCGCCGAGTTAGGGTATGAACTTGACACTTTGTGCTATTCTTTAACTCCGATTCCTAGCACATTGCTCTGCCATGATTCTTGCCACGTTTGAAATCATTCTATCCAGTGAAAATGTCATGTAGATTAGATTTAATTTGAAAATTTAGGGTTAGGTTTCCGCCGAACTCATCTCGGACCGACCGAGTTGTTGAAATCGGTCTCACCGATTTGGCTTAGGCCATAGCACATGTGATTTTCGTTCTGACCTAGAATTGCAAATCGGTGTGACCGAGTTCGATTCTTTGTGAAACCTTAGCAGTCTCGGTGCCACCGAACTGTGACTCGGTCTGACTGAGTTCACTAGTTTAGGTTCCAAAAGCTGCTTCGGTATCACCAAGTTTACAAATCGGTAGCTCCGAAATGCTTTCTGTGGAAAACTAAAACTAAGTTTTTGACTCAATTGTTTTGCAAAAACCTTTGTACTTTGTGATGCTCATCCACTCTACCTCATCTATATCTATTCACAGGGTCTGCTATCAGTGAGTTTGCAGAAATGTCTGATCAAAGTGATAGCCAGAACAAGTATGAAGAGCAAGCTCAGATGAGTGAGGGCACTAGTCCCTCAAGCAGCTATGACGAGGGTAGCAGGAGCACACCCAGCAACTTGCCAAAGGCAGCTACCAGGACAAGGAAGAAGAAAACTTCAGATTCTGAAGATGAGGATTATGTTGCTGTTGAGGATGAGGCCACCTCAAAGAGAAGGTGATGAAGAAGGAGTATGGCAGTGCTGCAACCACAAAGCCAGGCATGAACAGGAAGGCACCTGCCAGGAGAGTGCCTACATCCAAACCTAGGAAGGTTGCCACAGGTGAAACTATGAAGTTCACCATTGAATCTGAAGAAGAAGCTGCTGGTGAAGACAAGAAGAAGAAGAGGGTAAGAACAACTACTGCCAAAGTTCTTGGCAAGCCCTCCATGAGGAGAGATTCTGATGAGGAAGATGAAGAGGAAGAGGATGTTGCTCCAGCTCCTAAGGATCAGAAGCTCATGGGAGATGCAATCAGATCAGGGGCTGCTCCATCCAAGCCCAAAGCTGCTCTCAAGGCCGCTGCTCCAGCTCCAAAGCCTAAACCCAAGAGGAACACCAGAAGTATACCTGCTGAGGAGAAGAACAAGGCCACAGTGCCTGAAGTTGCTGAAGAAGAAGATGATTCACTTGTTTTGAGGAAGTTGAAGCGCAAGATTCCTGACCATAATGATGCTCATCCAGTAGCTGAAGACATGCACATCAGAAAGAATGCTGGACTGAGATTGTGGAGACAGTCAGATCCATGTGCTATGAGGAGAAGGACAGCAGTTGACTACAGATTTCACACAAAGGAGCAACAAGATTTTTATGAGACAATTTTGCTTGACAAGAAGCCCATTGTGTGTGACATGAGATGGATCAACTAGGAGTACATCAACAAAAATGAAGGCCACTATCCAGGAGTATATGAAAGCTTCAAAGCATGTGGAGTTGATGAATTTGCTGCTCAGAAGCTCACCAAGTGGAATGATGAGCTCATCATGCAGTTTTAGTCCATAGCTCACTTCTACCCAGATGAGAAGATCATCTGGATGTCTGAAGGTACTAGGTACCAATCCACTGTTGAAGAATGGGCTCAGCTGATCAATGCTCCAAAAGAAAATGTAGATGACTTGGATGTTTATGCTGAGAAGAAGAAAGACCACAACACTATGGCACACATGTATAGAGAGATCCTTGATAAAGCTTTAGAACTCATAAGCTTGGATCTGTACTCTCCTTGTTGTTTGGTCTGCCTACAATCAACTGGATCCTTAGGCACACATTGCTACCCAAGTCTGGAGATCACAAGATGATCAGAGGACATGCTATCAACTTGCTGCATTTGTTTGATGTGCCTCAAAAATTCAAAGTCATGAGTCTGATTGTGGAAACAATCAAGAGAACAGCAGCTGATCAGAAGAGAAGTTGTGGGTATGCTCCACACATTCAGGAGCTCATCAACTCAAAGGTGGGCACAAGCACATATCTGTTGGATAAGGAGCATCTACCCTTATATCCTGATTTTGAAGATAACACAATTGAGATGAATGAGGAGGAACCATCGTCTGTGCAAGCACATGAGAAGAGAGAGAAGGCAAGGGTAGAGAAAGCTGCAAAGATGCCAACTGCTGAAGAGGCATCTCAAGTGTTCCTGAAGAGCAAGCAAGATCAGCTTGGCTATCTGATTGCCTCCACCTTGAGGATTGAGAAGGGCTTGTCCACCCTGACTCAAAACCAGGAGAGTTTGGATAGGATCATTGAGCAGAAATTCTATGCTCTTGATGTCAAGGTAACTGAGATCCAAACTACAGTTGAGCAACTTCAAGAGGATGTGGAGGAGAAGAAGGGCAAATCTACTGCAGATGCTTTTGCTAGAGTGCCCAGAGGATAGAGATCTGCTGCACTGCCTGTTCCACACACAAGAGCTACTTCATCTGCATCAGCAGCTACAGCTTCAGTGCCACCAGCTCCAGCAGCCACTCCACCAGCTCCAGCCACGTCAACAGATGCTTCCGTCCTTGGAGTCATCTCTACACTACCTCATGAAGACCAAGCCTGAGAGTCGTTTAGCACTATGCATTCTTTGAACTTTTTGGTAACTTGTTGCCAAAGGGGGAGAAAATGTATAGATCATAGGCTTCGAGAGAGAGGGTTGCTTTTGATCTCTCTTGTTTTTTGGTTGAACTTCTTTATTGTTCGCTTGCTTGATACATTATGTCTTTTGTGAGATACTTGGATGATCATGTGTTTGATCATATGCTATGCTACCCTTAATGCTTGTTGGATGATATTATCTCTTATATCCTCATATGATCATTCACTTTGCTTGGTGATGAGTGCATATGTTCAATTATTATCATTTTGAGCGCTCCACCAAGATGTATGTGACATGAAAGAGTAACCCATGATCCTAACACATTGTGCATTTGCAGTCCAAAGCAAATTTTAAATAATGCACAAATTTAGGGGGAGCTCTTGCTTATCACATAATTCACAAAGCGACGATGTTTTTCAATCTTATTATCATTTGTCGAAGCTTTGATCTATATGTTGTCACCAATTACCAAAAAGGGGGAGATTGAAAGTGCAACTATCCCTGGGTGGTTTTGGTAATTCCTAACAACATATAGCTCATCGAGCTAATGCTATTTCAAGATAAATATTTCAGGAAAGCTCAATGTTTGGCATGGCATGGATGAGAAAAGTGGACACCTCAAAATGCTAAGGACAAAAGGATTGGCTCAAGCTCAAAGCACAAGACTCTACATTTTCTATTTTAGTGATCCAAGATCACATAGAGTACATAAGAAAAGCCAATACTATCAAGAGGGGATGAGGTGTTGCTTAATGAGTTTCTTGCTCAAAGTGCTTAGCGATATGCTCCAAAAACCCTCAACTACTTTCTCACATCCACATATGTCCCAAACCAAAAGTCAAACTTGGCCCTACCGAAACTTTCTATCTGGCGCCACCGAGTTCAGTTGACATAGCCATAGCCAAAAACCCTAGTCTTTTCGGTCTCATCGATAGGGATCTTGGTCTCACCGAGATGGGATTGTAATCTCTCTGTTTCCCTTCGTAACGTTTCGGTCAAACCGAGATGAGCGATCGGTCCCACCGAGATTGCAATGCAAACTCTATGTTTCCCTTTCGTAACGTTTCGGTCCAACCGAGATGAGCGAATCGGTCCCACCGAGTTTGCCTGACCAACTCTCTGTGTGTCTATTACCAAAATCGGTCTCACCGAGTTTGTGTAATCGGTCTCACCGAGATTACATTATGCCCTAACCCTAACCATATCGGTCCCACCGAGTTGACATGTCGGTCCCACCGAAATTCCTAACGGTCACATTATTTACTAAATCGGTCTGACGAGTTTCATGATTCGGTCCCACCGAGTTTGGTAAGTTGTGTGTAACGGTTAGATTTTGTGTGGAGGCTATATATACCCCTCCACCCACTCTTCATTCGTGGAGACAGCCATCAGAGCATGCCTACACTTCCAACATACATTTTCTGAGAGAGAACCACCTACTCTTGTGTTGAGGTCAAGATATTCCATTCCTACCACATAAATCTTGATCTCTAGCCTTCCCCAAGTTGCTTTCCACTCAAACCTTCTTTCCACCAAATCCAAATCCTGTGAGAGAGAGTTGAGTGTTGGGGAGACTATCATTTGAAGCACAAGAGCAAGGAGTTCATCATCAACACACCATTTGTTACTTCTTGGAGAGTGGTGTCTCCTAGATTGGCTAGGTGTCACTTGGGAGCCTCCGACAAGATTGTGGAGTTGAACTAATGAGTTTGTAAGGGCAAGGAGATCGCCTACTTTGTGAAGATCTACCCTAGTGAGGCAAGTCCTTCGTGGGCGACGACCATGGTGGGATAGATAAGGTTGCTTCTTCGTGGACCCTTCGTGGGTGGAGCCCTCCGTGGACTCGCGCAACCGTTACCCTTCATGGGTTGAAGTCTCCATCAACGTGGATGTACGATAGCACCACCTATCGGAACCATGGATAAAAAATCTCTGTGTCAACATTGCGTTTGCCTCCTCAAACTCCTCCCTTTACCTGCATGTGCAATTGTTTTACATTCCACTGCTATACTCTTAGAGTTGCATGTGTAGGTTGATTGCTTGACTTGTGCTAAGTTGCTAAATTCTGCCAAGAACTAAAATTGGGAGAAGGCTAGATTTGTATTCGGTCAAGTCTAATTACCCCCCTCTAGACATACTTTCGATCCTACATCGGTGCACGATCACGTACGTTCGTGCTACCATTATGCATGTGGTTGCACCGGGTGCGGCGCCACGATGCAGTTACCCGCTGCAAAAACTGCCATGCGGACGTGCCGAGAATCCATGCCGCCCGACCCCCATTTTATCCCCATGGCCATTTACCTTCATCTCTCGTGCCACACGACACAATAAGCACACCCACGACGACACATATAGAAAGGACATCCAACAGTCCCAATGGCGCTCCCCGTGGCTCCAATGGCGCTCCCAGCGCCGACGACGACAACCGGGGGGGGGGGGGTAGTTCACCATGGATCACATAGTGGACACCCACGTGAGTGGGAAGGACCTCTCAGTGGTGTACACGAACGAGTCAGTCTCGATGGAGAACTCCATCCAAACTATGGAGCAGTTGCTTGTTGAGGACAAGTACTAAGTGGTCAGCTTCGACCTCGAGTTCACCAGTGGTCGTGTCGGGCAAGATCAGAAGGTTGTCGTTGCCCAGTTGTGCGTGTGACATGACATCCTTGTCTACCACTACCACCTGGCCACAAGGCCTTGCGAGTGTTTCTCCAGGTTTATCAACAGCTTTGAATGCAGTTTCGCTACGATGGACACCACCAACAATCTAAAAGCGCTCAAGGTTTCGGGCTTGACCTGCCAGAATCTAGTCAACATTTGTGACAACTACAAGGTCTGGGGCAGCACCAACAATAAACAGAACTCCCTGGTTGACCTCGCCTCGGCCATCATCAACCCCTACTACATGAAGATGAAGGATGAGAGCAAGAAGGACAAGAACGCCTGGCATCAGAGACTGGATGAAGACCACGTCAAGTACGCGACCAAGGACGCGTACACAAGCTATGAGATGTACAGGCAGATCGTTGACATGAGGAAGTGTCTTCATCCTGCCCCAGACGAGGGATCAAGCCACAGAGCAGTGGCGGGAGCGTCACAAGAAGTAGATGACTAGACGATCATTTCTCCTAGTTTAGAATGCATGCAATTATTTATTGAGGTGTGTATGAATGATCTGTATAGTCACTTATGTAATTGGATGTTTATTTTAGTTATATATATGTTGTTCTTCTGTAGACATAGCAAATCAAACGGCTTATTAGCAGCAATTGTCTGTGTTATTATTGGTCTTCGCACACATTTTCTGATTATGAACCTGTTTGCCGCGTATCACACACATCTTGTTCAGTTGAACTGTTTCTGTTCTCTTAGCTCATCGCAAATAGTTCATCCGAGTGAACTGTATGCCCTCCATTGCATACACCTTAATCTGGCTGACTGTTTCTATTGTGTTGCCTAATCACACACAATTCATCCTAGTGAACTGTATGCCATATATTGCACACACCCTCATTTGGCTGACCATTTCTGTTGTTCTGGATCATCGCAAACAGTTCATATGGATTAACCATATGCCACTCATCACACACGCATCTCTGATCTGAATCGTGTTTGATGTCTGAACAATTGCAAATAGTTCATCTCATTTTGACGGGGTTTTACACCACGGTTTGCGATTAATGCATCGCACACAGTTTCGTCAAAGGGTCTCTGATTGTAGTGTCACGTTAGCAGCATCCCGCAGTAGTGTACCAGAAGATGGGCACCGGAGGCTGGCCAGGGGCCCCACAAGCCACCAGGGCGCTCCCAAGGGGTGGGCGTGTCCTGGTGCCTCGTGGGCACCTGGGTTGCCCCCTTTGGTATTTCTTTCTTCCAGTATTTTTTTATTTATTCCAAAATAATTCTTCGTGAAATTTCAGCTCATTTGGAGATGTGCAGAATAGGTATCTCTGACCTAGTTTTTTCAGGTCCAGAATTCCAGCTGTCGGCAATCTCCCTCTTCATGCAAATCTCGCAAATTAAGAGAGAAAAGGCATTAGAATGGTACTACAAAGTATTATATTGGTCAAACATATTATAAATAATAGTAGGAAAACTTGATGCAAAATGGATGTATCATGCCACCCCACATGCTACTTATACTATCCCATGTGAGTCATCGTCAATTTGTTCGTCACTCCATCCCGCATCCCCTTCCCCCTTCCTTTTTGGCCATCCATCATGGTGAGAGGACATCTTTGCCCCTTGTGTAAATGAAAAGTGATTAGGGGATGATGTTCACAAAGTGAATGTACATTTATTATTCATATGTGTTTGATGAAAAGGTGACCAGGGAGTCCCCAAGCAAAAAATAAGAGAAGAAGGTGTCTTGTTTCAACTCTCGCATTTTATCTCATGTTGAGTGCTAGTCGTGACTTGCGTTGGGATTTCCTTGAAGAGGAGAGGACGATGAAGTATAGTAGACATAAGTATTTCCCTCAGTTAAGAACCAAGGTTATCAATCCAGTAGGAGAACCACGCAACACCTCGTTAGCGGTACCTACACACAAAATAACAAATACTTGCACCCAACGCGAACAAGGGGTTGTCAATCCCTCAGTGGTTAATTGCAAGGATCAAATCTCGTAGTGATAGATAGAACAAAAATACAAAATAAAATAAAGAAAGAAAAATTGCAGCAAGGTATTTTTTATTTAATATATGATAAAAAGTAGACCCGAGGGGCCACAGTTTTCACTAGAGGCTTCTCTCTTGAAAATAGTATATGGTGGGTAAACAAACTGCTGTTGGGCAATTGATAGAAAAGCAAATAATCATGATGATATCCAAAGCAATGATAATGTATATAGGCGTCACGGCCAAGACATGTAGACCTAAATGATTCTGCATCTACTACTATTACTCCACACATTGACCGCTATCCAGCATGCATCTAGAGTATTAAGTTCATAAGGAACAGAGTAACGCCTTAAGCAAGATGACATGGTGTAGACAAAGTAAACCCACGCATGAATAAGCCCCCTCTTTTTATTCTTAATGCTAATGATACAAATATGTGTCATGTCCCATTTTGTCACTGGGATTGAGCGACTGCAAGATGGAACCCATCACAAAGCACCTCTCCCATTGCAAGAAAAATCAATCTAGTTGGCCAAACCAAATCAACAGATTGGAGGGAAATACAAAGCTATAATCATGCATAAAAGAGTTCAGAGAAAACTCAAATAATATTCATGGATAATCTGATAAAAAACTCGCAATTCATTGGATCCCAACAAACACACCGCAAAAAATCATTACATCGAAGAGATCTCCAAGAACATCGAGAAGAACATTGATTGAAGATCAAAGAGAGAGAAGAAGCCATCTAGCTACTAGCTATGGACCCGTGGGTCTGTGGTAAACTACTCACACATCATCGAAAGGGCATCAAGGTTGATGTAGATCCCCTCCATGATCGATTCCCCCTCCGGCAGAGACCAGAGAAGGCCTCCAGGTGGGATCTCGTGGGACAAAAACTTGCAGCGACGAAAAAAGTTTTTCGGGTGGCTCTCTGATGTCAGGGGAATATTTGAGAATTTATAGAGGTGGAATTAGGTCAAGAGGTGCCACGAGGGGCCCACAAGCCTGGGGGCGCGCCTCCCGAGCTTGTCGGTCCCTCATGGCTCGTCAGGTCTTCTCCCGAACCTTCTAGGGCCTCTTCTGGTCCAGAAAAATTTAATCAAAAGTTTTTTCTCCATTTGGACTCTGTTTGATATTGATTTTATGAAAAGCCAAAAACAGGCAAAAAACAACAACTGGCACTGGACACTAGGTTAATAGGTTAGTCCCAAAAATGATATATAATTGCATATAAAACATCCAAGATTGATACTATAATGGCATGGAACAATAAAAAAATTATAGATATGTTGGAGGCTTATCATTGAGCCATAGGAATGTTAAAGACTATTAAGATGGGTTTTGTGATGAATAAAAGGTGTGGAGTCATTATCTTAACTAATCCTATGTCCACACCGATGCTCGAGACTTGAGAGAAAACCCAAGAGAGAAACTCATATGAGAACCCATAAGAACCTACGTTCTGCTTTTTTGTTTTGACCGTATCGGGGTTAGGCTCCAGCTGTAACTCCATCAGTTACATGTAGCCCATGGTCACCATGTAAACAAACACTTAAGTACTAGACTACTAGTATAGTAGGCTGAATTAAATAACAACAAATAAGCCACATCATGTTTTACAAAAAATCATTGTAACAAACATACCACCCTCTCTTTGAAGCCCTCATGAAGTTTGATGTAGAAGTGCTTGGCATGCATTACGTGGCCATTGGGCATTGCGAATCCAAATCATCGATTTCATAAAAAAAGCATTGGAATGTGATTTTAATGAGATTCGAAGAGATCGGTGAAGGATTTACCTACATTTTTTGGTTGATTCCGCCAACTTAGGGTTTTCTAGGGGTTGTCGAGTGATACATCTTCAACATATCTACTTTTCCAAACACTTATGCTCTCGTTTAGGCCTATAATTTGCATGATTTGAGTGAAACTACCCCGGACTGACGTTGTTTTCAGCGAAACTACTTTGGTGTTGTTTTTGTGCAGAAATAAAAAGTGCTCGGAATTGGACAAAACTTAAAGTGATTTATTTTGGAATAAACAAAAAAACTAGAGTAAAGAAGTGCTAGAGGGGGACCACCCTAGACCCACATGCCTAGGGTGCGTGCCCACCCCCCAAGGCGCATCGGGAAGGCATATGGGTCCCCTGGACCCCTTCCTGACCTAATTCTAGCGCTATAAACTCCGTCTTCCCAAGAAAAAAACTCACATTTTATGATATGGAGCCGCCACCATCTCATGTTCTTCGCCGGGACCCTGATCTGGAGTCCATCGTCATCACTAACTCTTCTACATCAACATTTTCATGATGCTCACAATCATGTGTGAGTAATTCCCTTGTAGGCATACTGGAGGTAGATGGAGATGGGTGGGATTTCATATGTAATCATGTCAATTTGTTAGGGCTTGATCCATAGTATCCACTGTGTTATGAGACTGATGTTGCTGTGACTTTGATATGCTTAATGCTTAGCACTAGGGCTCGAGTGCCATGATTTCAGATCCGAACATGTTATACTTTCATGAATATATTTGCGTTCTTGATCTTACCCGCAAGTTTTATGCACATGTTATCGTCCTAAACCTTAGACCCCCAAAGGTGACCTCCAATCAGGATATCGACTGGGATGACTTTAAGTTGAGGAGTTCATGTATTGACCATGTGTTAATGCTTTATTTCGGTTCTCTATTAAAAGGAGCGCCTTAACGATCCTTAGTTTTCATTAGGACCCCGCTGCCATGGGAGGGTAGGACAAAAGATGCCATGCAAGTTCTTATTGCAAACACATTCTAACATGACCTAGTTTCGAAGTTTTAGATGCGAGAAATCAAACGATGAAAACGGTTCATGATTTAGACACACAATTCAAGAGATAAAACATTTTGAAAATGCGAATGTGCGAAAAATATATGAAAAGCTCTCGGTTGGCACAAGTGGCGCAAATGCAGTGCACCACTTGTCAAAGTGAGAGAAGATGAAGGAGTGACCTTTGCAAGAGGTACCCTCTTAACTATTATTTTAGCAAACACACGCTTCATTGAATATCCGAAATAGTAGAGTTTAAGGGTACAATAGCTGGATCATAAGTGAGATCGAGCCAAATATAACGACCAACACCTAGGCTTCATTTGGATGCTAGGGGAGCCATCCCCAGGGAACAGGTGCCTCGGTGATTTTTCTCTTGTGCAAACTTTAACCCCGTGGAAAAGCTACATTATCCTTTGGCTGACGGGATGCTGGGATGACAGGGGAAGGCCAAATTGGGAACAAAGAGCTGAAGCAGCAAAATTTCGAATGGAATAGCGCTCCATCCAGACGACCTCCGCATCAATCACGACCATATTGTCGCTGCCGATCAGTCACCGTTGTGAAGGATCTGAAGATGCAACTTCTGAGAGTACAAAGATAACAGTAGCAGCGCATGCGTGTGCGAGGCAAAGTTGTCCTTGCCGAACACCATGAGATCTGCGAGACAGTTCCAACAACCAGGGGCAGGCAGATTCGAAGCTTTGTCGGGTGCAGATCCATTGGTGGCGGTCACCCCTTAGCCTCATGGCCGATGTGCTGTCAGCGAAGAGAGGACCATCTAGGCAGAAGGGAGCTCGGATGAAGGAGGAAGACCAGTGGACCTTTATCGTCGTCGTCGTTGGAGGGGCGGAGCGATCGGTGGAGAGGTAGTGGGCCTCGTCGTTCCATGTCGTCGGACAGAGAACCTGGCTTTCACAGAAAATACCGTCACATCTCAGTCGCGAGAGCCAGTGAGACGAGGCTTTCCTCCCGGACCAGTGAAGGCGTGGAAACCTCAGCCGGGAAAAGCCGCGGAAAGGGCCGGGATCGCTCCCCTTTGTGCGGAACCAAATAAAGCGGCAAGCTCCCCTGGCTCGATTCGGCTCAGGGCTTCCCCACCCAGGGAAAGGAGGGGAATCCCGGGAGGATCCCCGATTACCAAATGAGCCCCTAATGAAAAAGCATACTCTTTTTGTAAACTTTTATAAGATCTTATAAAGTTTACAGAAGGAGTACTTTGCAAGGTTATATGTCTCAAAATTGAACTTCCTATATACTATAAAACCCTTACATTTTTTTTGAAGATCTCAACCCTTTAACTTCACTTTTTTTAGGAGACTTTTTTTTTTGAGAAACTTTTAGGAGACTTAACTTAACCCTCACATTTCGTCGGCAAGGGGCCGATTAATTTGCGGGCCCAATCTTCTATCATCTTTCAACAAAACCTCTTCCGCAGCCTAAACCTCGGAAAAGCCCAACCCAAACCCTAAAGCCACCTACATGGACTTCGCTCGCCGGAAAGCGGCGGCGCTGGCCGCGCTCTCCTCGCCGGCGCCGGACAAGTCACCGAAAGGCGGCGTAGACGTCCCCATCGCCCCGCTCCTCGACGCGCTGAACTCCCACGCAGATCTCTTCACCACGTCCTCCTGCTCCGGCCGCATCTCAGTTCTCGCGCAGCCCTCGCCGCAGTCCCAAGCGGCCGACCCCAAGCCCAAGAAGAAGGCCCGCGGCGGCGGGTGGTTGTACATCTCGCACGACCCCGCTGACGCGGACGCAGTTGTGGAGCTCCTGTTCGGCGGGACTGGATGCGGAGAGAGGGGTGGAGGGGATGAGCTCGTGTTCAGGTTCGAGCCGATGATCGTGGCGGTGGAGTGCAGGGATGCTTCGGCAGCCGCGACGCTCGTGGCCGCTGCAATCGGGGCGGGGTTCCGGGAGTCAGGTGAGCCGGTTTGTACATCTCGGGTTTACGTAGTAGAGTTCAGGTGGCGTGCTTGATTGACTTATTGTGTTCCATTTGTTTGCAATGTTGATGCCTTTTTTAGGTATCACAAGCTTGCAAAGACGGGCAATGGTAGCAATAAGATGTTCAATTCGCATGGAGGTGCCTCTTGGTCTGACAAATGAACTTGTTGTTTCTCCTGAGTACATCCGGTACCTTGTTAGAATTGCCAACTGTAAGATGGAGGCAAACAAGAAACGAATGGATGGCTTTCTAGACGTTTTGCAGTCAAAGGTATGTTTGATTCTGCATCCTAGCAGATATTCTCATTTTGTTTTACTCTTACTGGCATTATTACTCCCTCGTTTGTTTAACCATTAGTCCATTAGGCTGGTCGTAATGGGAGTATCATAGCTAGTATCATGCATGCCAACTAGGCAATTTAGATGAGGTGGCATAGAATTAAATGAAGAAAAAGATGGTTGAGTATCATATCATGATACCGTATCATAATAAATGCAATACTACTATGTGTCCTGCATGACAATAAATAAAGTCATCTATGATACTACTATATGATACTATGCATTTTAGGGAGGTAGTATCATATACATGATACTAACTTATGATACTACCCATTACAAGCAGCCTTACCATGCGCTTAGGCAAGTGTTATCATGTGAAGTTTGAACATGTATTTACTGACATATATATTAGTGCATATCAAGTTTGAATGGATTTTCAGTTGTCTTTTCCCAGACAGACTAGCCATGTTATTTTTAGTCAAGTAAACTCAATTAAGGAGTTATGATATACTCAACTTGTGAACAAAGACACGGATGCACTAGGAAGAACGAGCTCACATTGTCACAGTAGTGGTGCAAATAGTATGGTGCTTATCTCATGCATTGAAACAAACTGAACACAATTATGTTAAACTTCTTATTATGAGCAACTACCAAGGTTCTGCTAACAGTAATGCAATCGACTCCTCAAACCAGGTTGATGCAGACTACACTCAACCAGCTTGCAGCGTTTACACGTGAGCACTCTTATGTGCATGCGCCACAACCTGACCTTATGCATGGACTCAATGTAACTCCCCGACCAAACCCACCGGTTCCTGACCGTTGCGCCTGGGATCTAGACTGGTCCCACATACCAAGTACCAACACTAGTCTTTCCTGCACACTTTTTCCTTACTCGTGCGCACCCGGAATCAACTTCCCAGTTGGTCATCCATCCTCAAATTGCTCCAAGCCAAGCACGATTAACTTTGAGTTTCTTTTGGTTGGGCTCCCGGAAAAGAAGACACACCTTGTTTATATGAAT
>NC_057798.1:263449685-263456275 GCF_018294505.1 Triticum aestivum | reverse complement strand
CCTGCGCACTTTGTCCTCACTCGTGCGCACCTGGGTCAATCACCCATCCTCAAATTGCTCCAAGCCAAACACGCTTAACTTTGAGGTTCCTTTCGGTTGGGCTCCCAGAAAAGAAGGCACACCTTTTTTTTTTTTTTTTTTGCGAGGTGAAGGCACACCTTGTTTATATGAGTAGTCTATCATTCCTATTAAGCCGGGATGTCACACTCAATTACGCATGCATGGCTTGTTTAAACATACCTAGAAATACTTGTGACAAGGTCACCCACTTAATCTTGTTCTTGTTTGATCACCTCCTTTCTGTGCATCTTAGTATTGCCGATTCGTCGTCAATGAAATTAGCATGCCCCTTTTCCATCTTCTTCGGGTTGCAGAACTTCTAAATGAAGTCTCTTTAGTCCTGGCGGTTATAGCAGCAAGGCTTTGTCGAAGATGCAATTTTCTTGTTGGGGTCATGTCTGCGTATTCCCATCTCTGCCTTGGAACCTCACTTGGCGCGTGCGGGTGGTAGGTGCTCACCTTCCTCCTTATTGGGTTTTCCTTGAACGCCTTTAGCTGCTAAATACTCATTTGCGCAATATCACACCCAAGTCCCTGAATTGGTTGAGGGTGCAGAGGATTTTCACTAGCATTGGTGTCAAGGCTTGCAACATGTTACCGACCATATACAATTCTTTTGTCTTCTCTTCTAGGTACGTAGCATTTACATCTTGCTTATAACAGGGATGACTCTCGTAGACCCATCAAGTGGTCTGCGGCTTGGTTTTCATCACTAGGTTGATGCGCGCATAGATGGTTAATGAGATGCAAATGTATGTGGAGCTTGCTATATGGGATGCTGTAGTCATTCCTCAAAGGAGTCAATCATTGATTATGTCACCTTGGCTAGCCCAAATCTTTTTTAGTGTCATCGTATGAATTGAGCTAAAAGCAGTTGAAGCGGATGCAGTTAGAATCTTTAGGACAGTCATACAGTGACTTTAAGAGGAATAATTGTTTGAAATTTCAGAAGCTATACACTACTGGGTTTGTTTCTTGTAACATATTGTTTCCTTTCAAACTGCCAGGGTCTGCCAGGTATATCTGGGTTGCAAGTGCATACCAAAAAAGACGATCTTTCTTTGGGCTCTGAAGTTCAGGCGTCACTCAATCAGAGTGTACAAACACATGATGAACTATTAGTTACGGAAAAGAGACGTGACAGCTATAATTGTGACGCTGGTACCAAAGGTGATTGTGAAATTGGTGAGAATTCAATAGAAGGGTCATATTATGAAAATCGAGATGCTGTACGCAACAACATTGCGAAGCATGGTTTTGGTAATGCTGAACGGCATGTTCTTATAACTCTCCTTTTCTCAATCTGTTCTATTTTTATTATTTCCATAGTGACATTTTTTTTGGCCTTTTGGATCCTTTAATGCATATTTGACATCATTTTGATATTGAGAAAATTATTGCAAGTACATGCTGGGTATGTATGGCCTGTCACGGCAATATTCCTTTGGTAAATATTGGCTTAATTAAGAAAAACATCAGTGCAAGGTTTTGGAGTTGTGTTTTAGCTCGCCAGCGAGTCAATTGGTTACCTGTCAGACTATGTTACTAAGCCATGTTTGTTTTCCTGCACAAAATCATAAATATTCTATTGCTTCCCTAAAATATAAATATTCTATTGCACAAGTGACAAGTCCTCATTCTACCAGTAGGCATCAGTTTTATTTGTATGCTTGTACTCATGACACAGCCGCTATATCACTAACCCTTTTTGTTCCTTCTGTTGTATACTGTAGATTAATGCATGAGGGAAAACTATCAGCATCATCGGGAAATAGAAGTTCCCATCTTTCTATTACTGAGTTGAAGATCAGTGGTGAACCAGTTGAGAAGCTCTTCTTATGGGGCCAATCTGCTTGTGCGTTTACTGTTGGAGGAGAGCAGCAGGTCCTAACTTTCGGTGGTTTTGGAGGACCAGGAAGACATTCAAGAAGAAATTATTCCCTTCTGCTTGATCCCACATCTGGGTTGTTGAAGGAAATAAACGTTAAAGATTCACCTTCACCACGGATGGGTCATACAACTACTGCAGTAGGCAACCATATTTATGCTGTCGGAGGCAGGGCTGGTCCTTCAGAAATTCTTGATGATGTCTGGGTTTTGCAAAGCACAGAAAATAGATGGTCAAGAGTAGAGTGCAGTGGGGATATTTTCCATCCAAGGTACTGAAATTCCTGATGACTACACAAAATTAGGGTAGTACATAATGATAATAATATTATAAAGACATTCATTTCATGGAAGTCTTTCGTCCTGTATGCAGGCACCGACATGCTGCTGCAGCAGCAGCTTTGAAAATATATGTGTTTGGTGGACTCAGTAATGAAGGCATATATTCTTGTTTGAATATATTGGACACAGAAAGCATGCGATGGAATGTGATTTCTGCTGCTGGTGAATGGCCATGTGCTCGACATTCACATTCTCTGGTGTCTTATGGGTCAACACTGTTCATGTTTGGGGGTCATGATGGTCAGCGGGCACTGAATGATTTTTATAGTTTTGATACAACAACACTTAGTTGGAACAAAGAAATCACTAGCGGAAGAACTCCCTCTCCTAGATTTTCACATTGCATGTTCATCTATAAACACTATATTGGGATACTTGGTGGTTGCCCAATCAGAGAAAACAACCAAGAAATAGCATTGCTACACTTAAAGCATAGAGTCTGGTTCCATGTCTCCATTCCAGCTCTAGGTCAATGCCTTTGTGTGCGTAGCTCAT
Source organism: Triticum aestivum (assembly GCF_018294505.1). NCBI lineage: Eukaryota > Viridiplantae > Streptophyta > Magnoliopsida > Poales > Poaceae > Triticum > Triticum aestivum. Next base: position 263,453,491 of record NC_057798.1, on the reverse strand, counting down.
CTGTTGTCACCGATGATGATCTTGTTGTTATTGGCGGTGGTGCATCTTGCTATGCATTTGGAACAAAATTTTGTCAACCAGTAAAAATTGATCTTCATTTGCTGGAGTCAGTATTTGAACTTGCTAACAAGAAAAACGACAATGCCGTACAGAGTTGGGATGCAATATATACAATGGATTTACAAGAACGTGAGCAAAATGGCACCTTTATTAGTCATAACGTGAAGTCAATGGTTGATGCTGCCACTAATGGTATTGCTGGTTCAGATCCTCTGGTTTTCCAATTGGAAAAGAAATATGCCAAATTAGCGAAGGATATTCTAAAAAAGTTTGGATGGTTGGACCTTGCTAGAAAAGTTCGAGTGAGCCAGGATAATGTCCTTGTTCTTTTTCCTGTTAGTAGAAACTTCCACACCTTAGTCACTGATCAACATTCCAAGTTGCTAGATGATGATTCATGTATCTCTAAAGGACTATTGGGATGTCCGGAGAAGAAGCTTACCGGTGCTAGCATTGCTCTTCATGAAGCATTGGAAATATTATCATCGTTCCATGGTTCCTTTTTGAAAGATGAACTAGCTCTCAGCCGAAAAGCTTATAAATCTCCTCAAATCATCATGAGAGAACTTATATCTTCTCTACTGGAAAGAAAAGGAATGCCCTCTCGGTTGTTAGAGCAGCTGCCAACTAGGTCTGTTCTCACTGACCTGCTTAGAATATGTGTACTTATTATTCTGAAAACTAGAAGTACAAGTAGTATGGAAACATACTAGTTAAAATAAAAATATATGTCTTGTTCAGACATCTTACTTGCTGAAATTTTAATTTTTTGATGCCCAGGTGGGAAACCTTAGGTGATATCACCGTGCTTCCAAAGACTTGTTTTAAGGACCTGCTGTGGGAATCAGTTAGAGAAGAACTTTGGCAACTAGTTGCCAAGTCGCTTGGGGCGCAACGTCTTGCACGCCAAGTAAGTTACTATGAGTTTCCACTCTCTAAGTGGCAGTAAAATACTTGGAATCTGAAACTAAAACAGTTGCCATGTTATATTATAGATTATAAAATGTCGTGTCCACTTTAAGCACATACCTCCTGATGTAAGGTGCTGCTTATTGAATAAATTATGACATCTATGTGTTTCCATTAGCAGGTTGAAAGCAGTTCCTTCTTTTGAGGATGTGAATATGTGATTGAATTGGTCTTCCTGTTTTGCAGGGGAAAATCATGCCAAATGGCACAAGAGATAGTACATTAGAACTTCTTGTGGGTGATAATGGGTGGGTAACCCATTATGAAAATGGCATCTCTTATTCACTCGATGCAACAAAATGCATGTTTTCTTCTGGTAATCGCTCTGAGAAGCTTCGAATGGGACAGCTTGATTGTAGAGATGAAGTGGTTGTGGACTTGTTTTCCGGAATTGGATACTTTGTGCTCCCATTTCTTGTGAAGTATATTCTCGATGACATCCTTGGTCTTAGTTCTAAGTGATTTTCTTTCCCTTCAAAATATAATCCTTATTTCTTTGCAGGGCTAATGCGAAGTTGGTTTATGCATGTGAATGGAATCCACATGCTCTGGAGGCTCTTCAGCGGAATGTAATGGACAACCATGTAGCAGATCGATGCGTTATACTTGAAGGAGATAACCGTTTGACAGCACCAAAAGTATGCGGTGAACACATTTCATTTGTTGAGCTAAATACCTGCACTATGATGGCTGCTTACTGTTTTCCTTCCTTTCATTAGGGGGTTGCTGATCGTGTTTGTCTTGGGCTGATACCCTCCAGTGAATGTAGCTGGGCTACTGCTGTTAGGGCTTTGAGGTAATTTCTCTTCACCACCACCACGGTGCTAACTACTTTGGGAGCTTCTCGTTGACTGATTCCATGCTGTTAGTGCTTGCAAGCTTGGTTTGGCCTACTCCATGGGACCAGCTGGGATTACATTTTAAGTCATAAAAATTAATTCAATAATGTTATTGCCACGATCCTTATATTGTAAATTATGTGACTCCCTGCATGTTAAAATCAAAAGGAAAATATTTTTCTTACCTTTGCTTCTCACTGGACCCACAGACCCGCTCAGCCCATCTGCTTTAGAGTCTGGATAGTGGATACGCTTGAGATGCCCAATGATGCGGCACTACCTTGTATGTGTTGTCCTGGTTCAATGGGGCCATCAACAGCTATTGTGGATACAAACGACTGAGGCAGAAGCATCATAACATGTATCGTTCAATCTTATATTATGGATAACAGGAACACAAAAGTAAATACACCACCGTAAGCAGAACACTGTAATTATGCCTTTAATCCAGCAAATCAATACAACACGATTAACAAAGCCTTTTGGAAAGCACTAGATAATAAGGGTTCATTCAGTTTGGAGGAAACCAAAACGTCAAAATTAGAAGTAGTGTAGGAATGTGATAGGATAGCACTTGCCATCGTAAGGAATTGCATTGCCTCGTTCCTGTGCAAAACATGAGCTTTGGGTGGATGTGTAGTTTCCTCCAAAAGCACAGGAATTAGAAGTAGTATAGGAATGTGATAGGATGGCACTTGCCATCGTAAGAAATTGCATTGCCTTGTTCCTATGCAAAACATGAGCTTTGGGGGATGTGTAGTTTCCTCCAAAAACACAGGAAAAGAATAGTATTCCTGAGGAATTCCTGTACTCGTTTCCTACAAACGGAATGCGTCTATAGGAAACTTTCTCTGGAATCCTCATTCCTGTGTTTTTCCTACAGAAATCCTCCAAATCGAATGAGGCCTAAGAATGTAGAGCAAAACTAGCAGAGAGAGGTACCTTGTTTGCCATTTCAACATTACAGTTTACAGGTGCAAAAAATAATTCATACAGTCTAGCAGTTTGGTGTGACCTATAATAGCATCTATTTCTAGGTTGTTTTTACACGACAAAAATGCCTTCATGAATATTCTTTCAATGTACCTAGACAAAAAAGGAAGGCTGAGCTTGGTTTTTCTTGGAGTAAAGGCAGTGCCATATGTCAGAAGTGTTCTCTTTTATTACAATCAAAAGTAGTGTTATTTTTTATTAGAGTGAACTATTGGGAAAAGTGAATGCCCCATTAATTACATCATCATCACATCTTTCGCGCAAGTGTGTAGTCTGTTATAGACAGGTTTGCCAGCGAATGGGCTGTATGGTTACATTCTTCTGCAAATGTATACTACTCCCTCCGTTCCAAAATATAAGTCTTTGGAGAGATTTCACTATGGACCACATATGGAGCAAAATGAGTGAATCTACACACTAAAATGCATCTATATACATCCGTATGTGGTTCATAGTGAAATCTCTACAAAGACTTGTATTTAGGAACGGAGGGAGTAGTACCTTACAGAGTTTTGTCAAGTTTGTTGGTGCAGAATGAATATCTTATGTCTTGATTCTGTTATGTTCCCTACATGTACTAGGGTTGGCGGAGGCGTATTACATATACATGGGAACGTCAACGACTCAGATGAGGCGCGCTGGTTGGACAATGTTGTTGAATCTATCAGTAGCATTGCGACAGCTCATGGTACAGCGTGTCTTTAGTTTTCAGCTAGCAAGCATTTGTTATTCTTGTCGAAACACATAATTCTTGTCCTTACACGCCATGGGCTGTTGTCTGTGTCTCAGGACTGTCTTGGAAAGTCTCTCTGGAGCATGTCGAACAAGTCAAATGGTATGGGCCGCACATTCGACATGTCGTAGCTGATGTCAGATGTGGGTCAGACTGACAAAACGAAAGCAGCTGAAGATGGTCCATTTTATGCTTGGGGACTTTGGACTTAA